>NC_090369.1:3618128-3696146 GCF_035084215.1 Heptranchias perlo | reverse complement strand
TCACCGCCCTTTCAGGCAGCGAATTCCAGATCAGAACAACTCGCTGCGTAAAAAAAAATTCTCATCTCCCCTCTGGGTCTTTTCCCGATTATCTTAAATCTGCGTCCTCTGGTTACCAACTCTCCTTATTCAATCTGTCAGAACCCTCACGTGGAGCATAAACGTCAGCATACAACAGTTGGGCCGAATGGCCTGGTTCCCTTAACCTTCTCTGCTCTGAGGAGAACAACCCGAGTTTCTCCGCATAAATGGAGTCCCTCATCCTGGTACCGTTCTAGTAAATCTCCTCCGCATTGACATCCTTCCTAAAGTGTGGCACCCAGAATTGGACCCAGTACTCCAGATGGGCCTAACTGTTAAGCTATATCAAGAGGAGTAGTGCGGGAAACGACAGTGTTTGTGAACCAAAGGTTTCTCAAGACACGCAGGCCGAGTGGCTCGTTACCCGTGTCGACAGACCCCGCGTGCTAACAAGGGGTGCGATGTACCCTGCAGCAACTCTCACGTAGCTACTAGCTCAGGGGGGGCATGTGGTAAGGGACGTCACTATTGGTTACACCCCCTGGGAGTTAGGCGGAGATATGGTCAGCCTTGAGCTGCCCCTCTCTCCTGATTGCTCCCCTTGCAGGAAGGGTGTGCGTCGTCTGTTTGGGGCGGGAAATGAGAGAGAGAGAGAGGCGAGAGGGAACGGGGTGAGAGGTAGGAGAGTTTGATAGACTCACCAGATAGTCCATGCAGTGCTTCCTGACCACATCGTGCATGTCCTGGTCCCCGTACACCTGGTCGGCTGAAAAAAAGAAAACACACAGTGTAAAGCCAGCGTCCTGTGAGTCAGAGGAGGGCAGTCAGATATATACGGAGCAGGGCTTATCGAGGAACATGGCGATATACAGGACATTCCTCCTTCCATCAGTCGCCAGCCAGCCACGCGAAGCCGGGGCACGTTGGCAGACTATTCGACCACCGGGAGCATCACAGCCGAGATCACCATTGCACTGCTCAGCGATTGGGAATGGCGGGGGGAATGGGTGTGGCACCAAGGAGCCCTGGTAAAATGAAGTCAATGGAATCAGGGGGAAAACTCTCCAGTGGCTGGAGTCATACCTGGCACAAAGGAAGATGGTAGTGGTTGTTGGAGGCCAATCATCTCAGCCCCAGGGCATTGCTGCAGGAGTTCCTCAGGGCAGTGTCCTAGGCCCAACCATCTTCAGCTGCTTCATCAATGACCTTCCCTCCATCATAAGGTCAGAAATGGGGATGTTCGCTGATGATTGCACAGTGTTCAGTTCCATTCGCAACCCTCAAATAATGAAGCAGTCCGAGCCCGCATGCAGCAAGACCTGGACAACATCCAGGCTTGGGCTCATAAGTGGCAAGTAACATTCGCGCCAGACAAGTGCCAGGCAATGACCATCTCCAACAAGAGAGAGTCTAACCACCTCCCCTTGACATTCAACGGCATTACCATCGCCGAATCCCGCACCATCAACATCCTGGGGGTCACCATTGACCAGAAACTTAACTGGACCAGCCACATAAATACTGTGGCTACAAGAGCAGGTCAGAGGCTGGGTATTCTGCAGCAAGTGACTCACCTCCTGACTCCCCAAAGCCTTTCCACCATCTACAAGGCACAAGTCAGGAGTGTGATGGAATACTCTCCACTTGCCTGGATGAGTGCAGCTCCAACAACACTCAAGAAGCTCGACACCATCCAGGACAAAGCAGCCACTTGATTGGCACCCCATCCACCACCCTAAACATTCACTCCCTTCACCACCGGCGCACCGTGGCTGCAGTGTGTACCATCCACAGGATGCACTGCAGCAACTCGCCAAGGCTTCTTCAACAGCACCTCCCAAACCCGCAACCTCTACCACCTAGAAGGACAAGGGCAGCAGGTACATGGGAACAACACCACCTGCACGTTCCCCTCCAAGTCACACACCATCCCGACTTGGAAATATATCGGCCGTTCCTTCATCGTCACTAGGTCAAAATCCTGGAACTCCCTTCCTAACAGCACTGTGGGAGAACCTTCACCACACGGACTGCAGCGGTTCAAGAAGGCGGCTCACCACCACCTTCTCAAGGGCAATTAGGGATGGGCAATAAATGCCGGCCTCGCCAGCGATACCCACATCCCATGAATGAATTAAAAAAGTACTGACGGGGGTCCCCGGGGACCCCCTGCACACACTGGCGGGCTCCCAGGGACCCCTGTAAATCACACACACACGCCTACTAAATGAAGGTGGTTCAGTGTCAGATGGTGCTTTGAAGGTGGCAGGACAAGTGAGAAGGTTGTTGGAAAAGCATACGGGATCCTGGGCTTTATTAATAGAGCACAGAATGTAAAACCTTTATAGAACACTGGTTAGGCTCCAGCTGGAGTATTGTGTCCCATTCTGGGCACCGCACTTTAGGAAGGATGTCAAGGCCTTGGAGAGGATGCGGAGATTTACTAGAATGGTTCCAGGGATGAGGGACTCAGTTATGTGGAGAGACTGGGATTGTTCTCCTCAGAGCAGAGAAGGTTGAGGGGAGATTTAATAGAGGTGTCTGGGGCAGGGGTAAAAAGAAAGAGAGATAGAGAGAAGAGGCAGCGCGGGCGAGAGAGAGAGAGAGAGAAGAGGCAGCGCGGGCGAGAGAGAGGGGGAGAGAGAGAGAAGAGGCAGCGCAGGCGAGAGAGAGAGGGAGAGAGAGAGAAGAGGCAGCGCGGGCGAGAGAGGGGGGAGAGAGAGAGAAGAGGCAGCGCGGGCGAGAGAGGAGGCAGCGCGGGCGAGAGAGAGAGGGAGGGAGAGAGGGGGAGAGAGGGAGGGAGAGAGGGGGAGAGAGAGGGGCAGCGCGGGCGAGAGAGAGGGAGAGGGCGAGAGAGAGGGAGAGGGCGAGAGAGAGGGAGAGAGAGGCAGCGCGGACGAGAGAGAGGGGGAGGGAGAGAGAGAGGCAGCGCGGGCGAGAGAGAGGGGGAGAGAGAGAGAGAAGAGGCAGCGCGGGCGAGAGAGGGAGAGAGAGAGAGAGAGAAGAGGCAGCGCGGGCGAGAGGGGGGGGGGGGGGAGAGAGAGAGAAGAGGCAGCGCGGGCGAGAGAGGGGAGAGAGAGGCGCAGCGCGGGTGAGAGAGGGAGAAGAGAGAGAGAGAGAAGAGGCAGCGCGGGCGAGAGAGGGGGGAGAGAGGCGCAGCGCGGGTGAGAGAGGGAGAGAGAGAGAGAGAGAAGAGGCAGCGCGGGCGAGAGAGGGGGGAGAGAGGCGCAGTGCGGGCGAGAGAGAGAGAGAGAAGAGGCAGCGCGGGCGAGAGAGGGGGGGGGGGAGAGAGAGAGAAGAGGCAGCGCGGGCGAGAGAGGGGAGAGAGAGGCGCAGTGCGGGCGAGAGAGAGAGAAGAGGCAGCGCGGGCGAGAGAGGGGGGAGAGAGGCGCAGTGCGGGCGAGAGAGAGAGAGAGAAGAGGCAGCACGGGCGAGAGAGAGATGGAGAGAGAGAGAGAGAGAGAAGAGGCAGCGCGGGCGAGAGAGGGGGGAAGAGAGGCGCAGTGCGGGCGAGAGAGAGAGAAGAGGCAGCGCGGGCGAGAGAGGGGGGAGAGAGGCGCAGTGCGGGCGAGAGAGAGAGAGAGAAGAGGCAGCGCGGGCGAGAGAGAGATGACCTTTCGAAGCGGATCGAACGGGAGGACCCACAGGTCCTTCCCCTACTCAGTTCAGCAATGAGTCAAGGAACAGAAAATAAACAAAAACACCAAGGTTTCAATGCAGCACCTCGCTGGGGCAGCGAGCGAAGCAAGGTGGGGAGGGAGGGAGGGGGAAGAGCGAAAAAAGGGGCAGGCCCTTCCTGTAAGTCAGGCCCAAAAAGGCTCAGGTTCCAGCAAGTCACGTGACTTTCCACAAGCGAGTGTCACTTTTTCACAGAATCGATGACCACAACCTAATAGGGTGTTAGAGGGCCCCCCCCCCCCGTTAACCCCTCGAGTGCACGCTGGCCTGCGACAGACCGCAACCCCGCCCTCACAATGCTTTATTTCTGGCAGCTTGACCACACCGTAGCTTAAACGGGACGTCCTTGCTAAACGGTGTGGTCTCGGCTCGCTCAACAACCTGCGTTCATCCAGCACCTTTACCGCAGTAAACCGTCCCCCAAGGCCCTTCACAGGGGCGTGAATCGGACAGAATCTGACACCGAGCCCCGTCAGGAGATATTAGGACAGGTGACCAAAAGCTTGGTCAAAGAGGGAGGTTTTAAGGAGCGTCTTGAAGGAGGAGAGAGAGAGAGAGAGAGAGACGGAGAGGTTTAGGGCGGGAATTCCAGAGCTTAGGGCCCGGGCGGCTGAAGGCACGGCCGCCAATGGCGGAGCGATGGGAATCGGGGGACGTGCAAGAGGCCGGAATCGGAGGAGCGCAGAGATCTCGGGGGGGTTGTCGGAAAAGGAGGAGGCCATTCAGCCCCTCGAGCCTGTTCCGCCATTCAAGCTGATCTGTGTCTGAGCCCATCTACCCTTCTTGGTTCTGCAACCCTGAACACCCGTCAAAAATCCATCTATCCCCGGGGTGGGGGGCGCGGGCCCGAGGGGGTGGGAAGAACGGGAGCGAGAGGGGGAAGGGGAGCACGGGGTGGAGGAACGGGTGCGAGAGGCTGCCCCCCCCCCCCTTGCCCCGAGCCCGAGCCGCTGCCTTAATCGGGCAGCGTCCCCATTTAACCCTCGGGCCTGTTTACGTTCACTCGCATCTTCTGCCTCGCACGTGTGTTTGGGGGAGGGCGGCAGGAAGCCGAGGCTGTGGTTTCCTGAGCTGCCGCAGCAGGCAACCTTCAAGCGAAAGAAACTTCAGCAAACGGCAAGAGAAAAAAAATAAAAATAAATAGGAAACCAGCTGCAGCCGACAGCACCTGCCCGAGTTAGCCGGGCTGGTGGGAAGGTACAGGCAGCAGGGCGTGGGTGGGGAAAGAAAGAACTCCCACTTCTACAGCCCCTTTCACCCCCTCAGGACGTCCCAAAGTGTTCCACAGCCCACAAAGTACTTTTTTTTTGAAAGGTAGTCACTGTGGTAATGTCGGCAACCATTTTCCGCACAGCAAGATCCCACGAACAGCCCACGTGGTAACGACCGCACTTAGGTGACGATTGAGGGATAAATCTTGGGCCCAGGACACAAGGGGAGAACCCGCCCCCCCCTCCCCGTCCAATAAGGGCCGTGGACCTGCAGAGGGTGCGTGGGGGAAGAGGTGTGTTGGTATCTGCGTTTGGAAACGCAGGATGCTCTGCTCCTCGGGACGCGCACCGCGACAGGTATCAGCCGCGGCTGGAAGACCATCGACCCGGTGAAGGCGGCCCTTCGGCCCGTCCGAAACCTGCTGGTCTTCCAGCAGTCCACGGCCGAACGTTGTCGTCTTGCAAGGTCCGGGAGTACGTGCATGGCGTTATGGGGAAAGGCCACCGTGGAAGGCCGTTCCACCTTGTATTGTTCAGCGTGTATTACAGGAGATGTACTGCGTTTTGAATTGTAATAATGGGACCGTAATGCGTACGATCTGTTTACCGTCCCATCCGAAAGCAGCACCTGCGACAGTGCGGCGCTCCCTCAGTACTGGCACCGGGGGAGTGTCGGGGCCTGGATTACGGGGCGTGAACCCACGACCTTCTGTCTCCGAGGGGAGAGCGAGACCTACAAGAACTCTCCCTCCCCCGCCCTCCCACAAACCTGCTGCTCTTCCAACAGCGGCCGTGGGATCTTTTAACGTCCACCTGAGACGGCAGACGGGGGCCTCGGTTTAACGTCTCGTCTGAAAGACGGCCCCTCCGTCAGTGCGGCGCTCCCTCGGTTCTGGCGCAGAGGAGTGTCGGGCCTGGGTTATGGGGCTCGAGTCTTTTGCATTTGTATAGCCCCTTTCACCACCTCAGGACGTCCCAAAGCGCTTCACAGGCAATGAAGTACTTTTTGAAGTGTAGTCACTGTTGTAAATGTGGGAAACGCAGCAGCCAATTTGCGCACAGCAAGATCCCACAAACAGCGATGTGATAAACGACCAGGTGAGGTTTTTAGTTGAGGCATAAATATTGGCCCCAGGACAGCAGGGAGAACCCTCCCCCCCCCCCTTCCAATAGTGGCCCTGGGATCTTTTACGTCCACCCGAGGGGGACAGGCAGGGTGGGGGCCATGACTAATGTCTCATCCCGAAAGACGGCACCTCAGGCAGTGCAGCACTCCCTCAGTACTGGCACTGGGGGAGTGTCGGCCTGGATTACAGGCTCAAAACCACGAACTTCCGACTCTGAGGGGAGAGCGAGACTGACTGAGCCAGGGCTGACACTGTCAGGAAAGGTAATTAAAACCAGCATTACAAGTTATGCGACTACAGAAAAGGTCAAAGTAACACAGGTGAAATAACAACTCCAAATATGGAACATCTCATTGCTCAGTCATGATCGAACAGGAGGCCATCACCAAAAGGAACATTAGATGCAAATAGGTTTTGATACCAAGCTTAGCACTTTGCATGAAACACAAATAATCACAATGGGACCATCTTAAAAAAACGATGGTATGCGGGAGAGAGGGAGACGCTCTGCGCCCCGCGAGAGAGAGATCGAGAGAGGGCCAGTCATTTTCTGTTGGTTTCTCCCCCTGGAAAGGCGGCTGAGATAACACTGAGCAATACACGATGTGACACTCCTCCCTTTGTAAAGGGAGAAAGGCCGCTGGGAGATCCACCAGACACATCTCAGACTGAATACCGCGGAACGCAATATCACTGTCGGCCGTGTCTCTCACTCGGAGTCAGAAGGTCGTGGGTTCGAGCCCCCACTCCAGAGACTCGAGCCCCGTAATCCAGGCCCCGACACTCCCCCCGGTGCCGGTACTGAGGGAGCGCCGCACTGTCTGAGGGGCCGTCTTTCGGGATGAGACGTTAAACCGAGGCCTCCCCCCCGTCTGCCCCTCTCAGGTGGACGTAAAAGATCCCACGGCCGCTATTGGAAGAGCAGAGGTTGCCGGGGTGGGAGGGGGGAATGGAGTTCTCCCCTGGGGCCGATATTTACCCCTCAACCAGCATCACTAAAAGAAAAACAGCTGATCTGGTCATATCTCACACCGGCTGTTTGTGGGATCTTGCTGTGCGCAAATTGGCTGCTGCGTTTCCTACATTACAACAGTGACTACACTTTAAAAGTACTTAACTGACTACCACAGGGAGGGGTCGAGGGGAATAGAATCGATAGATTTAAGGGGAAGCTCGATAAACACATGAGGGAGAGAGGAATAGAAGGAGAGGGTGATAGGGTGAGATGGAGTCGGGAGGGAGGAGGCTCGTGTGGAGCATAAACACCGGGATAGACCAGTTGGGCCGAATGGCCCTGTTTCTGTGCCGTAGACTATAGGCAAAGCGCTTTGGGACGTCTTGAGGTGGTGAAACTCGCTGTAGAGATGCAAAGTTTGTTCTTTAGGATGTCTGAAGTTGCTGGTGGGGAGTGGAACAAACAAAGACCTCCCATCCCATCGCCACACACCAACGGTACACCAGAGTCGCCGGTCAGTAATCTGATCCAGAACCCACGGCCCACTCCTCGCCTCCCGACTCCCGGAATCTTACAGTGCTGGAGGTGGCCACTCGGCCCATCGGGCCCGTGCCGGCTCTTTGAAAGAGCTGTCCAATTAGTCCCACACTCACCCCCTGCAAATTTTTCCTTTTCAAGTATTTATCCAATTCCCTTTTGAAAGTTACTATTGATTCTGCTTCTGGGCAGCGCATTCCAGATCAGAACTCGCTGCGTTAAAAAAAAATTCTCCTCATCTCCCCCTCTGCTTCTTTTGCCGATTATCTTAAATCTGTGTCCTCTGGTCACCGGCCCTCCTGCCCACTGGAAACAGTTTCTCCTTATTTACTCCATCAAAACCCCCCAAAATTCTGAACGCCTCTATTAAATCTCCACTTAACCTTCTCTGTTCTAAGAACAATCCCAGTCTCTCCACGTAACTGGAGTCCCTCATCCCTGGCACCATTCTGGTAAATCTCCTCCGCACCCTCTCTGAGGCCTTGACGTCCTTCCTAAAGTGCGGTGCCCAGATTTGGACCCAATACTCCAGCGGAGGCCTAACCAGTGTTTAGCACAACATCTTTGCTTTTTGTACTCTATGTCTCTGTTTTTAAAGCCAAGGATCCTGTGTGCTTCTCGAAGAGCAGCAGAGGCAGGGAAACGGGAACAAAAGACCCAAACCCGGCCCAGCGGGAAATTCCAAAGCGTCGCGCTGGGTGTTTCTCGTTTGTCGGGGGGGATAGGATGCTCTTCGCGCAGGCCCGGCTGAAAGCCACACGGATGTTTTTTGTGAAACTGAAACCGTGGCTTGTAGGACACAGACACACACACACACACACACACACACGTGGCACCATCGCTAGTCACTGGGAAAACACGGTCCTTTTACTCAACAGGCTTGGGTTTCGCTTTGTATCACACACATTGCTTCGGGAGCTCGGGGCCACTGTGGAGGCTGCAGAAGTGCGAGAAGGTTGATAATTAAAGCTGTTGGGAGTGGGAGGCGCACCTCAAAAGGAGATATTGGCCCTCGGAGGGAGCGCAGCGCAGATTCACCAGAACGATACCGGGGCTAAAAAGGTTAAATTACGAGGACGGGTTGCACAGACGAGGCTTGTATTCCCTCGATTGTGGAAGATTAAGGGGTGATCGAACAGAGGGGTTTATGATTAAAGGATTTGATAGGAGAGAGAGAGACGATTTCCTCTGTGGGGGGGAGTCCCGAACAAGGGGGCATAACCTTAAAATTAGAGCCAGGCCGTTCAGGGGTGATGTCGGGAAGCACTTCTTCACACAAGGGGAGGGGAAATCTGCAATTGTCGAGGCTGAGGGGGTCCATTGAGATGGATGGATTTTTGTTGGGTGAGGGTATTAGGGGTTATGGAACCAAGGCGGGTAAAGATACAGATCAATCATGATCTGATTGAATAGCCTCCTCCTGTTCGCTACGTTCTTACGACAGCTTGGCTCAATTGGACAGAGTCAGGAGATTGCGGGTTTGAGCCCGAGACTCGAGCCCCGTAATCCAGGTCCGACACTCTCTCTCTCCCCCCCCCCCCCCCCCGGTGCCAGTACCGAGGGAGCGCCGCACTGTTGGAGGGGCCGTCTTTCGGATGACACGTCGAACCAGGGCCCCAGCCTGGCCTCTCGGGCGGGACGTAAAAGATCCCACGGCCACTACTATCGGGCCAACAGTCCTCCCTCAATCAACATCACCGCCGACAAATAAACAATGGCAGATCTATTGCGGCTTGTGGGATCTTGCTGTGCACAGAACGGCTGCAGCGTTTGCCGATAAAGAGTGCCGCAGCACTTGAAAAGTAATGCACAGTTTGGGGACATACCTACGAGGTGACGAGGCACGATAGCACTGCACCTCTTACTCTGCGCAAAGGGTGTACGGTGGGAGCTTTATAAAAGCAGCAAAGAAAGGGCATGCATTAATATTCCGGGGCGTCTCGAGACGAGGGGTTACCTGTTCAACTTGACGGGACGGGACTGCCAATTTAAATCCCAACCCTGCGGCCTCCATCGCCTGGAAGGGCGAGGGCAGCAGGCGCATGGGAACACCGCCTGCACGCTCCCCTCCGAGTCACACACCGCCCCGGCTGGGACATACAGCGGCCGTTCCTTCATCGACGCTGGCGATAAGGAAAGGCTCAGGGTGGGAAACCGGCAGGCTGGAAAATGCTTGAAAGTTGCAGGCTGCAGCTCTCGGCATAAAAGCGGAGCCCACAATTTTTGAAGAAGCAAACGAGCTCTGTCAGGTTCGAGCACATCTCCCCTGGCACGGCTCAGACGACGTGCTGTATTGTATTGAGGACAGGAATGTTATACCGTGCCAAAATAAAAATGTATTATTCTGCTGCTAAGGGGCAGGCAGGTGTCCAACTGTTAAGTAAACACTGGGTGAGTGTATCGGAATCTATTGAAAGGTGGCGGATGTTCCAGCTCTGGTAATACGGTTGTGTCTAGGGAGTTCCCTGGTGTCTGCACTTTTTCCTTGACACATAGGAAATATGCACTGGGCAAAGACTTTTATATTCTAGATAAGAGAGAGAAAAATCACCAAACATCTGCCTGGAGGAATGAAACATATCAACAGGAAGGTTCCCATCAAACACTCCCAGGGCAGGTACAGGGTTAGATCCAGAGTAAAGCTCCTTCTACACTGTCCCATCAAACACTCCCAGGGCAGGTACAGGGTTAGATACAGAGTAAAGCTCCCTCTACACTGTCCCATCAAACACTCCCAGGGCAGGTACAGGGTTAGATCCAGAGTAAAGCTCCCTCTACACTGTCCCATCAAACACTCCCAGGGCAGGTACAGGGTTAGATACAGAGTAAAGCTCCCTCTACACTGGCCCATCAAACACTCCCAGGGCAGGTACAGGGTTAGATCCAGAGTAAAGCTCCCTCTACACTGTCCCATCAAACACTCCCAGGGCAGGTACAGGGTTAGATCCAGAGTAAAGCTCCCTCTACACTGACCCATCAATCACTCCCAGGGCAGGTACAGGGTTAGATACAGAGTAAAGCTCCCTCTACACTGTCCCATCAAACACTCCCAGGGCAGGTACAGGGTTAGATACAGAGTAAAGCTCCCTCTACACTGTCCCATCAAACACTCCCAGGGCAGGTACAGGGTTAGATACAGAGTAAAGCTCCCTCTACACTGGCCCGTCAAACACTCCCAGGGCAGGTACAGGGTTGGATACAGAGTAAAGCTCCCTCTACACTGTCCCGTCAAACACTCCCAGGGCAGGTACAGGGTTAGATACAGAGTAAAGCTCCCTCTACACTGTCCCATCAAACACTCCCAGGGCAGGTACAGGGTTAGATACAGAGTAAAGCTCCCTCTACACCGTCCCATCAAACACTCCCAGGGTGCCATTTCCCAACCCCCCAGCTATCCTGTGGCCTGTGATACTGCCAGTTTAACACCATTTCTGTGGGCGCAAGACTACTGGGAATGAACTGAATGTAGAATCTTGGTTCCACTCCCTCCAGTTGAGCCTGTGGGCATACAGCTCCATGCAAATCCCGCCTCGCTGTGCGAGTGCAGGCCTGTCCGCTCGATGATTATCGAGGCAGGGCCGTTACTGCTTTCCCAATCCGCTCTCCAATTTCGCGTGGGAATGCAAAAGCGGACACACCCCCTTGCACACTACAAAACCGTCCTCAAAAAGTCAGGACGAGCAGCTCTGGGCCTGCGGCACACCAAAAGGTCGGAAGGAGGGAGCTCAGTGGCTTTGATCGGTGTGGCGAAGAGTTCATGGGTCAGGAGTTGAAGACCGAGGGAGTTGGGAGCGAATAGGGAGGGGGAAAATGGAGTTGTGGAATAAGTTGCCCGGTGAAGGACATTGAAGCGGACAGCGTACGCGAGATCCAAACGTAGTGCGTCTGGAAAACATTTCGACAGCGCCTCTCGCTCCCCCGGGACGTCCCAAAGCGTTTCAGAGCCCATCGAGTGCTTTTTTTTTTGGAGCGTAGTCACTGTTGTAATGTAGGAAACGCAGCAGTCAACTTGCGCACAGCAAGATCCCACAAACAGCAAATGTAATAAAAGACCCAGATCGTGTGTTTTCTTTTAAAAATGTGACGTTGGTTGAGGGATAGATACTGGGACACCGGGGAGAACTCCCCCCCATCCCTTCTTCCAACAGCGGCCGTGGGGTCTTTTACGTCCCACCCGAGAGGGGGCAGACGGGGACCTCGGTTTAACGTCTCATCCCGAAAGACGGCCCCTCCGACGGTGCGGCGCTCCCTCGGCACCGGGGGTGGAGTGTCGGGGCCTGGATTACGGGGCTCGGGTCTCTGGAGTGGGGGCTCGAACCCTCGATCTTCTGACTCCGAGGCGAGAGGGAGACCCACAGAGCCAGAGCTGACAGGTGGGGAAGGTGGTCAGGCCGGCAGGCGGGGCGAGGCTCACGTGCGCATAGGGGGCATTGAAATGGTCTCCTCCCCCTCCTTGACCCCCGACCCCCCGCTACAAATTAGCCTACGCACGGTGCAGAAATGTTTATTCATATTCTCGCTCCCCTCCTCCGACAGGCCAGATGTGACTCAGCATTCCGCCTGTCCTGACTCAGCGCTGCGCTCTTCCCCCTCCCTCTCGATGCTGGGCCGGGGAGATAAGCTATCAGCCTGGCTCCAGCCAGATTGCTCGAGAAGCAGTGGCGTCACTCTGCGATGTCGCAGGCCCAGTAGCGCCCGATTCCAGGGAAGAGGGGGCAAACCGCAGGACGCTGAGTCAGCCTGGGAACGCTGACTCAGGCCTCACGGGAGGCGGACTGTATGCAAAAGAGTCAGCGACCGAGAGACGCAGGGAAATGAACGGGCTCGGTTTACAGATGTGACCGCCCTCCGACACGGGCTAAAGACATAGCTCTGAGATTTCCTCCCCCACCCCCCCCCCCCCCCTCAACGAGAGCAAAGGACAGCGGACGGAGCAGGCCTGAATGGCCTCACACTTTCCTGATGCCCCTTGCGCTATTTGGCCAAGGGGGGCGGGAAATGCCGAGGCTCGATCTGTGGGAAACGAGCAGGCGCACGTGACAAAACGCAAAGCCGCAAGTGACTCGTGGGGCGCGAGATCATAAAGAGGATGCCGTGCGGCCGGTGGGGGGGCGGGAAAGAGGGTTTAGGGCCCCTCCAACTGCACCTGCTCCTATGTTTTCTTTCTCAGTCTGATTTGCATGCGCTGTGGGAGCAGAGTCACCAGCATGCTCGCTCGCACACACACTCAATGTGTGGACATCCCTCCGCGAGAGAGCCAAGCATAACAGAGGTGGGCGGAGAGGGGAGGGGCAAGATAGGGGACAGCCCGGCCCCAACTCGCTCCTGCCACCTGCGCTACACCTGTGCCAGCGTTAAGCCGCATCGATCTGAGCAGTTCCCGACTTCCAGCCCTGCCAACTGCGCCGAGCTCACTGATTTCCAGGTCAGTGCAGTAGTCGACATCTCACCCCTGTGCTAGGACACCAGGCGAGCAGAGGTTGTGATGCCCCTCATGGTGAATCTGCCGACAGACGTCAACCACTTGCATCGAAATTGCCAGCACAGAAACAGGCCATTCGGCCCAACTGGTCTGTGCTCCACACGAGCCTCCTCCCTCCCCCCATCAGCATGTCCTTCTATTCCTTTCTCCCTCATGTACTTGTCGAGTGTCCCCTTTAAATACTGATCGCCTTAAAGGGGTGTCGGGGGGGGTGCCCGGAGGGAGTGGATCCCTGCGAAAAGCCTAAACCTTCAGGACAACAGGTAGTTGGGCGGGACGGGAGTCGACGGCACCTTCGCTCGGCTCCTCGGCTAAGTCAGCCGTCGCTCGGTTTGGAGCGTCAGTGGGGAGGAGGGCGGGAGAAAAACAAGAGAGAGAGAGAGAGAGAGAGATAAAAAGCCCAAGTGCTGCGCCAAGACCCTTCGAATTACGCGGGGAAGGGGCGAGGCAGGACGCCGAGTTTGAAGAAAGCAGGGGGAAGACGCCAAGCTTGGGTTTTGTAAAGTCAGTCAAAATGGACGGGGGTTGGGTGCTGCCCTTAATTCTGGAGGGAGGCAATCTGCTTCATAGTTTTTTCACTGACTTACGTTAAGATGCTACAGCACAGATAAGAGTTACATCGAATCCACAGCACAGAAACAGGCCATTCGGCCCAACAGGTCCGTGCTGGTGTTTATGCTCCACACGAGCCTCCTCCCCCCCACTCCATCTCACCCTCTCCTTCTATTCCTCTCTCCCTCATGTGTTTATCGAGCTTCCCCTTAAATCCATCGATTCTATTCCCCTCGACCACTCCACGTGGGAGCGAGTTCCACATTCTCACCGCTCTCTGGGTAAAGAAGTTTCTCCTGAATTCCCGATTGGATTTATTAGTGACTCTCTTATATTTATGGCCCCCTCGTTCTGGTCTCCCCCACAAGTGGGAACATCTTCTCTACGTCTACCCTATCGAAACCCCTTCATAATTTTAAAGGCCTCTATCAGGTCACCCCTCAGCCTTCTCTTTTCCAGATGACACCCTGTTCCACAGGTCTGTCATTCCCTGGGAAAAGAATCACCTCCTGATCCCTGAAGTGGTTCAGGCCTTAGCTTATAACTTGAAATTGTTACCACCTGGTCCTCCCACATCTTCTAGTCAGTCGGAACAAGCTGTCAACTCGAACGCAATCTATTCCCATCACCGTCTCAGATCCTCCACAGGTCTGCCCTCCTCGAAAGTGGCGAACCCAGCTCTTTTAGTCCACCTTGATAAGGTGGCCGCCCTGGCTCAGTGGGGTCTCACTCTCGCCTCGGGGTCAGAAGGTCGAGGGTTCGAGCCCCCACTCCAGAGACTCGAGCCCCGTAACCCAGGCCCGATACCGAGGGAGCGCCGCACTGTCGGGGGGGCCGTCTTTCAGGATGAGACGTTAAACCGAGACCCTCGTCTGCCCTCTCGGGTGGATGTAAAAGATCCCATGGCCGCTATTGGAAGACGAGCAGGGGGAGGGGGGAGTTCTCCATGGTGTCCTGGGGCCGATATTTATCCCTCAACCAACCCCCACGAGCAGACAATCTGGTCATTTGCTGTTTGTGGGATCTTGCTGTGCGCAAATTGGCTGCCGCGTCTCCCACATTACAACAGTGAGCACACTTCAAAAGAAAAAGTACTTCATTGGCTGTGAAATGCTTTGGGACGTCCTGAGGTGGTGAAAGGAGCTGGAGAAATGGGAGTTCCTTTCTTCCTTTGTAAAGATGCCCCCCGAACTCTCGGCCTGCCTCGCCCGCAAAAAAACACTGCCTTTAAGAGAGGCGCGCGGGAGAGGGAGAAAGATTCACGAGAAAAGCCTGCCCCATCCCGCTGACGGGGCGGCACGTAGTTGTCAAAGCCGCTAGCTGTGAGAACACTGCCCTGCTGTGGCAGCTCCCGCTCACTGCCGCCCAGCTGCCTGGCCCGTCATTTGCAAACCCGCCGTGCTCGCCAGGCCCCTCGAGCTCGCGGCTCTGAAAGTCGTGGGTTCGAGCCCGCGATCCAGGCCCGACCTCGCCGGTGCCAGCACTGAGGGAGTGCTGCGCTGTCGGAGGTGCCGCCTTTCGGAGGCGACGTCAAACCGAGGCCCCCGTCTGCCCCCCCTCGGGCGGACGTAGAAGGTCCCACGGCCGCTATTGGAAGAGCGGGGGGGGGGGGGGGGGGGGGGAAGGCGTTCTCCCGGTGCCCTGGGGCCAATATACACCCATCGTGTATCTCGCTCCGCGGCATAAAATGGCCGCCGGCCTTTGTTGACGGCACGGTGAAGAGATTCGTCTACGCCAGGCCATTCAGCCCCTCGAGCCTGCTCCCGCCACCTTTGCTCCGTACCCCTCGATACCTGTCTTGAAAGCTCCAATTGGCCCCCCAGCTTTTTTGGGTGGGGAGAAGAGTTACAGATTCCCACTACCCGTTGTGTGAAGTGCCTCCTGATTCCACCCGAGTGACCCAGCTCCAATTCTAGTATGCCCCCGCGTTCTGGATTCCCCCGCCGGAGGAAATAGTTTCTCCGTGTCGACCCCCTTCATCGTTTAAACACCTCTCGACCGTCTAAACTCAAGGGAATGCAAGTTTACGCAACCCTCTAGAACCCTGGTGAGACTCCTCTGGACGCCATTTTAAAGCCACCGACACTTGTTAAGCGGCCGAGTTCTCCCCGTCTCGAAATCCTACACCTTTCCCCCTGCCGGAGTAATCGGGACGGAAACCCCTCACTCTGGCAGCCGTGGCTCAGTGGGTCCCACTCTCCGCCCTGCCAGTCAGAAGGTCGTGGGTTCGAGCCCCCGCTCCAGAGACTCGACCACTCCCCACTGGTGCCAGTACCGATGGAGCGCTGCACTGTCGGAGGGGCCGTTAAACCGAGGCCCCCCCCGCCGTCTGCCCTCTCGGGTGGATGTTAGAAGATCCCAGAGGAGCAGGGGAGGGGGTCTCCCTGGTGTCCTGGGGCCGATATTTATCCCTCAACCAACGTTAAAAATGATCTGGTCATTTATCTCATTGCTGTTTGTGGGATCTCGCTGTGCGCAAAATTGGCTGCTGCGTTTCCTACATTACAACAGTGACTACACGTCCAAAAAAAAAGTACTTGATTGGCCGTGAAACGCTTGGGACGTCCTGAGGTGGTGAACGGTGCTGGAGAAACACAAGTTCGTTCTAAAAAGGGCCAAATGAGCAACTGCGATCAGCTAACTCAGACACTTATCAACCTCTCCCCGATAATCAGCTGCCTTTTCCCATCTGATTGAATCCAGGGGAGGAGTAGCAGCAGGGGGTAAAGAGGGGGGCCGGGAATGGCACCTGGGTGGGGCTGAGTCCTGCACTGGGCGGTGCGGTAAAGAGGCTTTGGGGGGGGCTGCCACCGAGCACAGAAACTTTTCAGGATCCTGGCCACTGCCCATCGAGGGGTTAAACATAACCCCCCCTCCCCTGCCTGTGCGTTTCCTCGAAAGGGAGGCCATTTCAGGAAGACCGGCAGGCCTGGCTACCGAGTTAGTGATTAGATCTCTCGAGGCGAGACCACAGCATCCTTTTACTGGAGAGAGAGAGACGCACTCGGGGCAGTTTCCAGGCAATCGCTGCTGACCTCAGTCTCTGGCTCATAGCCGCTGCCGGTAACAACACATACATACACAGAGTCCCTCGCTCACACGCTGCCGGGAATAGCACAGACGCACCCCACACGCAGACGCGGCCGGCAAGAACAGAAACGCACGGTCAGCCACCTTACTACTCCCGGACGTCTCGGTGCACTGGCCCCCTCAGCCCGCAGAAGATCACCGAGGCGAGCTGCGACGCAACATTAAGCCGTGAATTATCCGGCTCCCCGGCAACTCAGAGCCTGCAGGACACCAGTGCCGAGCAGGGTTCGGGAACCCAACGAAACTTCAAGGACAAGAGGGGGGGGGGGGGGGGGGGGCCATTCAGCCCATCGGGACTCGCAGCCTGCTACCCCGAACCACTTCTTCTGCAAAACGTGCCAGGGCGCGAGTGCAGATCAGACAAAATTTGACACCGGGCCACATATGGAGACAGGTGACCTGGTCAAAGAGGCGGGTTTCAAGGAGCGTCCTAAAGGAGGAGGGAGAGGCGGAGAGGGAATTCCAGAGCTCAGGGCCTGAACGACAACAGTGAGGGAGGGGGAGAAACGCAGCAGCCAATTTGCGCACAGCAAGATCCCACAAACAGCAGTGAAATAAATGACTCGATCGTCTGGTTTTTTTTTTTAAAAAGTGATGTTGATTGGGGAATAAATAATCGGCCCCAGGACACCGGGAGAACTCCCCCCACACCCTGCTCTCCCAATAGCGGCCGTGGGATCTTTTACGTCCACCTGAGAGGGGCAGACAGGAGCCTCGGTTTAACGTCTCATCCGAAAGACAGTGCGGCGCTCCCTCAGTCCTGGCATCGGGTGGTGGGGGGGGGGGGGGGGTGGGGGGAGAGAAGAGTGTCGGGGCCTGGATTACAGGGCGCGAGTCTCTGGAGTGGGGGCTCGAACCCACCACCTGCTGACGCAGAGGAGAGCTCGAGGCCCACTGAGCCGGGGCTGATATAATGGCCTCTGCTGGGGATACAGTTAAGAACAGAAGAAATAGGGGCAGGAGTAGGCCATTCGGCCCCTCGAGCCTGCCCCGCCATTTAATCAGATCATGGCAGATCTTCCACCTCAACTCCATCTTCCTGCACTATCCCCATATCCCTCGATGCCTTTAATATCGAGAAATCTATCGTTCTCAGCCTTGAATATACTCAACGACTGAGCCTCCACAGCCCTCTGGGGTAGAGAATTCCAAAGATTCACCACCCTCTGAGTAAAGAAATTCCCCCTCATCTCAGTCTTAAATGGCCGACCCCTTATCCTGAGACTATGCCCCCTGGTTCTAGACTCTCCAGTCAGGGGAAACATCCTCCCTGTAAGAATTTTGTATGTTTCAATGAGATCACCTCTCATTCTTCTAAACTCCAGAGAATACAGGCCGAGTCGACCCAATCTCTCCTCATACAACAATCCTGCCATCCCAGGAATCAGTCTGGTGAACCTTTGCTGCACTCCCTCTATGGCAAGTATATCCTCTCTTAGGTAAGGAGACCAAAATTGTACACAATACTCCTGGTGCGGTCTCACCAATGCCCTATATAATTGCAGTAAGACATCTTTACTCCTGTACTCAAATCCCTGTCTAATAAAAGCCAATATACCATTTGCCTTCCTAATTGCTTGCTGCACCTGCATGTTAGCTTTCAGTGACTCCTGTACAAGGACACCCCTCGCGTCTGTGCAGACAAGGGACTGACCACAAGCTTCCTGACTCTGCGGGAGGCTCACTGAAGCGAGGCAGGCCGACAGGTCGCAGAACAGCCTGCTTCGGGTAAAGAGAGATGCTCTCCGGCACGTAACAGGCTTCCCGTCACTAAAGGTGCAATCTGCCCCCTCTTCATTCCCTACTTTCCTCTCCTGAAGGCGCCGGCCACCGTCCAGTTCTTAATGGGAGCCCGGACGGCAAGAATCATGAGGATATTCTACCATGGGGTGCAACACAACCATCTCCAGCTGCTCAAGTAACCGGTGAGCCACGTTTATTATGATGTGTTCCATCACACCAACCTGCACATATCTCAGGTACTGTACCCGTCAAACACTCCCAGGGCAGGTTAGATACAGAGTAAAGCTCCCTCTATTGCGCGCCTGCTGAGAGAGAGCACGAGGGCGCGCGCCCGGAGGAGGGGAGGGGCGAGCGAGGGAGCCCGGGCGCGCGCCCGGAGGAGGGGAGGGGCGAGCGAGGGAGCCCGGGCGCGCGCCCGGAGGAGGGGAGGGGCGAGCGAGGGAGCCCGGGCGCGCGCCCGGAGGAGGGGAGGGGCGAGCGAGGGAGCCCGGGCGCGCGCCCGGAGGAGGGGAGGGGCGAGCGAGGGAGCCCGGGCGCGCGCCCGGAGGAGGGGAGGGGCGAGCGAGGGAGCCCGGGCGCGCGCCCGGAGGAGGGGAGGGGCGAGCGAGGGAGCCCGGGCGCGCGCCCGGAGGAGGGGAGGGGCGAGCGAGGGAGCCCGGGCGCGCGCCCGGAGGAGGGGAGGGGCGAGCGAGGGAGCCCGGGCGCGCGCCCGGAGGAGGGGAGGGGCGAGCGAGGGAGCCCGGGCGCGCGCCCGGAGGAGGGGCGGGGCGAGCGAGGGAGCCCGGGCGCGCGCCCGGAGGAGGGGCGGGGCGAGCGAGGGAGCCCGGGCGCGCGCCCGGAGGAGGGGAGGGGCGAGCGAGGGAGCCCGGGCGCGCGCCCGGAGGAGGGGAGGGGCGAGCGAGGGAGCCCGGGCGCGCGCCCGGAGGAGGGGAGGGGCGAGCGAGGGAGCCCGGGCGCGCGCCCGGAGGAGGGGAGGGGCGAGCGAGAGAGAGCGGGGCGCGCGCCCGGAGGAGGGGAGGGGCGAGCGAGAGAGAGCGGGCGCGCGCCCGGAGGAGGGGAGACGAGAACGTGTGCACCCGGAACAGAGACCGTTCTATGGTTTGGCCAGCAACGAGTGGCAGTGACAGACCCCAGTTGAATGAAGGCCCGGTGCTGCTATGCCGGACCAGCGTGAGGCACCGTTGGCCGGACGAGCTCGCAGGAACGGTGCAGCCGGGAACGCGGAGATGGAGGCAGCGACCGGAGATCAACTCACCGACCGCCCGGAACAGGCAGGCGCCGTCTTCCTTCATTCGCTTGATGACGAAGCCTTTCTTCTCACTCAGGGCCTTCTCAAAGCCGTGCTCCTGCTGCAGAGAGAGGGAGAGGGGAGTTTAGGGAAACAGACGCTGCAGCAGCCGGCCGCTCCGCCTCGCAAATCTCCCTCCGCACCCCAAGCGCGCTCGCAAGGCGGGCGCCGGAATTAAAACCATTTCACGGGCGGAACGCAGCGCTCCGAAGCAGGGGTCGTCAAGTTCGGTCTCAATCGCGCCTCCGTGTCGGGGGTTCGAGCCCCTCACCCCAGAGACTCGAGCCCCGTAATCCAGGCCCGACACTCCCCACCACCCCCGGGGCCGGCACCGAGAGAGCGCCGCACTGTCGGAGGGGCAGTCTTTTGGCTCGAGACGTAAAAACGGAGCCGCCCGTCTGCCCTCAGGTGGGACGTAAAAGATCCCCCGGCCACAACTGGAAGACGAGCAGGGGGTGGGAGGGAGTGAGTTCTCCCCGGTGTCCTGGGGCCGATTTTTATCCCTCCACCAACATCACTAAAACACGATCTGGTGATTTATCACATCGCTGTCTGTGGGATCTTGCAGTGCGCAAAATGGCTGCCGCGCTCCCTACATCACAACAGTGAGCACACTGCAACAAAAAAAGGACTTCATTGGCCGTGAGGGGCTTTGGGACGTCCTGAGGGGGTGAAAGGGGCCGGAGAAGTGGGAGTTCCTTCTTTATAAATGGTAACTGCCTACATGCTCGGGATTTGCTGTTTCACCCCTCACCTGCCTGCAGAAACGGTTCAGGCCTGTGTGGAGCTAACCCTCTAGGAAGGAGGGGATAGAAAAAGATTTGTATTTCTACAGCGCCTTCCACAACCCCAGGACGTCCCAAAGCCAAGGAAGTACTTTCTTTTTTTGAAGTGGGGCCATTTTGTAACGTCGGCAACCAATTTGCGCACAGCAAGATCCCACAAACAGCGATGGGGTAATCTCTTATCAGTGGCGTTGGCTGAAGTATGAATATTGGCCCCAGGACATCAGGGAGAAACCCCCCCCCCCCCCCTCCCCTCCCTGCTCTTCTTCCAATAGCGGCCGTGGGATCTTTTACGTCCCACCTGAGGGGTCAGACGGGGGGGGGCCCCTCGGTCGCAACTCGGGCCGCCAATGGACGAACGCGTCAAATCCCAGGGGATTCCCGGATTTTGGGAATTTTAACGCGTTTGCTCGTTCCCACCTCTCTTTAACCCCCCCCCCCCCAACCCCGGGATAACCACCAATCGATGGCCTTGAACATGAAATGCAGAGGTCAAAGCTCAGCCGGACAAGACCGCCACCTAGTGGTGATACTCGGACATCAGCGAAGAGCAGCAGCAGCGCCCTCTGGTGGCAGGGCAACTCCAGCGCACCCACTCGAATCAATGGGGCCCTTTAAATTTTCTTCCAAAAAAACAGGTTTCATTTTTTTTTTAAAGCTTGGGCCCGTAATCAAGGTGCAGTGCTGAGGGAAGTGCTGGGTGTTCACAGGAGGGGAGAATATTACACCTCGATGGTGCTGTGAGCCGAGGGCCGTTCGCCTCCCCATCTCCTCCGGAGTCTCGGGAAGGGGTGGTGCCAGCAGGGATTCAGTGCTGTTCCCCCTCCAATTTTTGCTCTAACAGAAAGAAAGGCCTTGCATTTCTACTGCGCCTTTCACAGCCTCGGGACGTCCCAAAGCGTTTCACAATGAAGTAAGTTAGAAATGTAGTCACTATTGCAATGTAGGGTTAGAGAGATTGAGGGCCTCGGAGGGGAAGGAGAGAGGGAGAGAAAACACGCTCTGATTCGGACTTGCTGTACAGGGCCAGTAATGGTGTATAAATCCCAGAGGGGCCGACCAGGGAAGCAGGTCCAGGGCAGAAACAAAAGAGGCAGGCTTGTGAAGGAGTGCAACGATGTGACAGGGTGAGGGGAGGTAATAGTATGGAGTAGTTGGGGAGAGAATTCCAAGGGTTTCCCGGGAATCGAAGGACGGAGAAGAGGGAGGGGTGCGGGGCAGAGAACGAAGAGGAAGAGACATTAGGCTTTAAGGTGCTGATGAGGCGGGAGCTTTAGTGGCCGATGGGGCCTGTGAGGCAGTGGGCCAGTCCCAAATGTAGGGACAGAGGGACAGGGCCCCTGAAGTACACAGGCAGCACTTAATAAACTCAACAGGTGCGGCCCACCTGACAATGGCTGGAAATTAAATTGAAACAGCGAGGGCAGAGGGTACAGCACAATGTACCAAACACGTGCTGGAAAGGGCAGTGTCACACTCCCAGGGACCCCGGACCCCACCTCCTGTAAACGTCGACACTCCCAGGGACCCCCACCCTCCTGTAAATGTCAACACTCCCAGGGACCCCCACCTCCTGTAAACGTCGACACTCCCAGGGACCCCTCCTCCTGTAAACGTCGACACTCCCAGGGACCCCCACCCTCCTGTAAACGTCAACACTCCCAGGGACCCCAGACCCCACCTCCTGTAAACGTCGACACTCCCAGGGACCCCCACCCTCCTGTAAACGTCGACACTCCCAGGGACCCCTCCTCCTGTAAACGTCGACACTCCCAGGGACCCCTCCTCCTGTAAACGTCGACACTCCCAGGGACCCCTCCTCCTGTAAACGTCGACACTCCCAGGGACCCCTCCTCCTGTAAACATCGACACTCCCAGGGACCCCCACCTCCTGTAAACGTCGACACTCCCCAGGGACCCCCACCCTCCTGTAAACATCGACACTCCCAGGGACCCCCACCCTCCCGTAAACATCGACACTCCCAGGGACCCCCACCCTCCTGTAAACGTCAACACTCCCAGGGACCCCCACACTCCCGTAAACATCGACACTCCCAGGGACCCCCACCCTCCCGTAAACATCGACACTCCCAGGGACCCCCACCCTCCTGTAAACGTCAACACTCCCAGGGCCGCCCGCCTTGGAGACCTCCCAACAGCCAAACGGATATATTCCTCAGGACCCCCCCCCCCCACCAAATAAAGTATCTAGTATAAATTACATGGTGGAAGCGGTAATTGGAAATGATGTGGGTCTTCGGAGCGCTGAAATACAGCCAGAGACCCTCCCCCGACCGCAAGGTTGCAAATATCACCCGATCCCAGATAACAATGGAAGTTTAACAATGACAAAACTGCTTAATTCTGTGTGCTCCGAACCTGCAGCCTGAAACTTGCAAACGCTTCGCGATCAGCCAGGTTTCCGCGACTGGGCGCAATCCCTCGTTTATATACTCTGCCTCTTTTTTTAAAAAAGGCACATCCACAGCCGTTACATGAGCAACGCTAGAGGAAGCACGCGGCTACATGGAAGTTCTCAGATGCGCTTGTCGCACTTGCTGGAAGCCAACAAATTGCAACCAAGCAATCTGAAAAACATACAGAACGCAGCAGCCGCTGACTTGTCCTTGTATATCAGCACCCGCCAACCTAGACAAGATTTCGCCCGGGACAGTAACTAGCCCCGGGATGCGCGCATTTAGACCGCTTCTGCACAGGAACCAGCCGAGCCGTACCCATGTAGCGGGAAGGCCAGCACAACTGAGCAGAGCCAGACAACTTGCATTCGTATAGCGCCTTTAACGTAGCGAGACGTTCCAAGACGCTTCACAGGAGCGACCAAGCAAAATTTGACACCGAGACACTAAGAGATAAGAGTACAAAGAGGTAGGTTTTAAAAGGAATGAGGGGCGGAGAGGTTTCGGGAGGTAATTCCAGAGCTTAGGGCCCAGGCGGCTGAAGGCACGGCCGCCAATGGTGGGACAATGGAAGTCGAGGGATGCGCAAGAGGCCAGAATTGGAGGAGCGCAGAGATCTCGGAGGGTTGTTGGGGCTGGAGGAGGTTAGAGAGATAGGGGGGGGCAGGGGGCGAGGGCCACGGAGGAATTTGAAAACAAGGTTGAGAATTTTAAAATGGAGGGGTTGCCGGACCGGGAGCCGATGTAGGTCAGCGAGCTCAGGGGGTGATGGGTGAACGGGACTTGGTGCGAGTTAGGATACGGGTAGCAGAGTTTTGGATGAGCTCAAGTTCACAGAGCATGCAAAGTGGGAGGCCAGCCAGGCGAGCAGTGGAGTCTGCCGGTAACAAAGGCACGGTCGAGGGTTTCAGCAGCAGGCGGGCCGAGGCGGGGGCGGAGATGGGCGATAGAGGGGATACGGGGTCAGAAGCTCATCTCAGGGTCAAATAGGACGCCGAGGTTGCGGACGGCCTGGTTCAGCCTCAGACGGTGGCCAGGGAGAGGGATGGAGTCAGCGGCGAGGGATCGGAGTTCGTGGCGGGAACTGAAGACAACGGCTGCGGTCTTGCCAACATTTAATAACGAATCAAGAGCAATGCGAGGGGACGTCAAACGTTAATATTAAATACCGTCAAAGCAAAGGACAATGGAACACCAGGACAGCAGCAAGCAGACAGGTCTGGATGGATAACGATGAGAGAGAGTCAGACAACCAAAACCACTCAATCCCCAGTCTTCTCTTTCACGTTCAACTCATGCAAACAGGAGACTCAAACATGACAAACCTCTCGATCAGATTCCAGCCTGCAACTCACTCCCGGGTATCTGTTATTCTATATATAAACCCCCCCGAACCCCTCGATTAGATTCCAGTCTGTAACTCACTCCCGGGTATCTGTTATTCTATATATAAACCCCCCCGAACCCCTCGATTAGATTCCAGTCTGTAACTCACTCCCAGGGATCTGTTATTCTATATATAAACCCCCCCGAACCCCTCGATTAGATTCCAGTCTGTAACTCACTCCCAGGTATCTGTTATTCTATATATAAACCCCACAGAACCCCTCGATTAGATTCCAGTCTGTAACTCACTCCCGGGTATCTGTTATTCTATATATAAACCCCCCGAACCCCACGATCAGATTCCAGCCTGTAACTCACTCCCGGGTATCTGTCATTCTATATATAAACGCCCCGAACCCCTCGATTAGATTCCAGTCTGTAACTCACTCCCGGGTATCTGTTATTCCATATATAAACCCCACCGAACCCCTCGATTAGATTCCAGCCTGCAACTCACTCCCGGGTATCTGTCATTCTATATATAAACCCCCCGAACCCCTCGATTGGATTCCAGCCTGCAACTCACTCCCGGGTATCTGTCATTCTATATATAAACCCCCCGAACCCCTCGATTAGATTCCAGTCTGCAACTCACTCCCGGGTATCTGTTATTCTATATATAAACCCTCCGAACCCCTCGATTAGATTCCAGTCTGTAACTCACTCCAGGGTTTCTGTCATTATTTCTATAAACCCACCGATTAGATTCCAGCCTGTAACTCACTCCCGGGTATCTGTTATTCTATATATAAACCCCCCCGAACCCCTCGATTAGATTCCAGTCTGCAACTCACTCCCGGGTATCTGTTATTCTATATATAAACCCCCCCGAACCCCTCGATTAGATTCCAGTCTGTAACTCACTCCAGGGTTACTGTCATTCTATATATAAACCCACCGATTAGATTCCAGCCTCCAACTCACTCCCGGGTATCTGTTTTTCTATAGAGAACCCCACCGAACCCCTCGATTGGATTCCAGCCTGCAACTCACTCCCGGGTATCTGTTATTCTATATATAAACCCCCCCGAACCCCTCGATTAGATTCCAGCCTGCAACTCACTCCCGGGTATCTGTTATTCTATATATAAACCCCCCCAAACCCCTCGATTAGATTCCAGCCTGCAACTCACTCCCGGGTATCTGTTATTCTATATATAAACCCCCCCGAACCCCACGATCAGATTCCAGTCTGCAACTCACTCCCGGGTATCTGTTATTCTATACAGAAACCCCCCGAACCCCTCGATTAGATTCCAGCCTGTAATTCACTCCCGGGTATCTGTTATTCTCGATAAACCCCCCCGAACCCCTCGATTAGATTCCAGTCTGCAACTCACTCCCGGGTATCTGTTATTCTAAATATAAACCCCCCCGAACCGCTCGATTAGATTCCAGTCTGTAACTCACTCCCGGGTATCTGTTATTCTATATATAAACCCCCCCGAACCCCTCGATTAGATTCCAGTCTGTAACTCACTCCCGGTAACTGTTATTCTATATATAAACCCTCCGAACCCCTCGATGAGATTCCAGTCTGTAACTCACTCCAGGGTTTCTGTCATTATTTCTATAAACCCACCGATGAGAATCCAGCCTGTAACTCACTCCCGGGTATCTGTTATTCTCTATAAACCCCCCCGAACCCCTCGATTAGATTCCAGTCCGTAACTCACTCCCGGGTATCTGTTATTCTATATATAAACCCCCCGAACCCCTCGATTAGATTCCAGCCTGCAACTCACTCCCGGGTATCTGTTATTCTATATATAAACCCCCCGAACCCCTCGATTAGATTCCAGTCTGGAACTCACTCCTGGGTATCTGTTATTCTATATATAAACCCCCCGAACCCCTCGATTAGATTCCAGTCTGGAACTCACTCCCGGCTATCTGTTATTCTATATATAAACCCCCCCGAACCCCTCGATTAGATTCCAGTCTGTAACTCACTCCCGGGTATCAGTTATTCTATATATAAACCCCCCGAACCCCTCGATTAGATTCCAGTCTGGAACTCACTCCTGGGTATCTGTTATTCTATATATAAACCCCCCGAACCCCTCGATTAGATTCCAGTCTGTAACTCACTCCCGGCTATCTGTTATTCCATATATAAGCCCCCCCGAACCCCTCGATTAGATTCCAGTCTGTAACTCACTCTCGGGTATCTGTTCTTCTATATAGAAACCCCCCCCGAACCCCTCGATGAGATTCCAGTCTGCAACTCACTCCAGGGTTTCTGTCATTATTTCTATAAACCCACCGATTAGATTCCAGTCTGCAACTCACTCCCGGGTATCTGTTATTCTCTATAAACCCCCCCGAACCCCTCGATCAGATTCCAGTCTGTAACTCACTCCCGGGTATCTGTTATTCTATATATAAACCCCCCGAACCCCTCGATTAGATTCCAGTCTGTAACTCACTCCCGGGTATCTGTTATTCTATAAATAAACCCCTGAACCCCTTGATTAGATTCCAGTCTGGAACTCACTCCCGGCTATCTGTTTTTCTATATATAAGCCCCCCCGAACCCCTCGATTTGATTCCAGTCTGTAACTCACTCTCGGGTATCTGTTCTTCTACATATAAACCCCCCCCGAACCCCTCGATGAGATTCCAGTCTGTAACTCACTCCCGGGTATCTGTTATTCGAAATATAAACCCCCCGAACCCCTCGATCAGATTCCAGCCTGCAACTCACTCCCGGGTATCTGTTATTCTCGATAAACCCCCCCGAACCCTTCGATAAGATTCCAGTCTATAACTCACTCCAGGGTTTCTGTCATTATTTCCATAAACCCACCGATTAGATTCCAGCCTGTAACTCACTCCCGAGTATCTGTTATTCTATATATAAACCCCCCCGAACCCCTCGATTAGATTCCAGTCTGTAACTCACTCCCGGGTATCTGTTATTCTATATATAAACCCCCCCGAACCCCTCGATTAGATTCCAGTCTGTAACTCACTCCCGGGTATCTGTTATTCTATATATGAACCCCCCCGAACCCCTCGATTAGATTCCAGTCTGTAACTCACTCCCGGGTATCTGTTATTCTATATATAAACCCCCCGAACCCCTCGATCAGATTCCAGCCTGCAACTCACTCCCGGGTATCTGTTATTCTCGATAAACCCCCCCGAACCCTTCGATAAGATTCCAGCCTGTAACTCACTCCCGGGTATCTGTTATTCTATATATAAACCACCCGAACCCCTCGATTAGACTCCAGTCTGTAACTCACTCCAGGGTTTCTGTCATTATTTCCATAAACCCACCGATTAGATTCCAGCCTGTAACTCACTCCCGGGTATCTGTTATTCTCTATAAAACCCCCCGAACCCCTCGATTAGATTCCAGTCTGTAACTCACTCCCGGGTATCTGTTATTCGATATATAAACCCCCCCGAACCCCTCGATTCGATTCCAGCCTGGAACTCACTCCCGGGTATCTGTTATTCTATATATAAACCCCCCCGAACCCCTCGATTCGATTCCAGCCTGGAACTCACTCCCGGGTATCTGTTATTCTATATTTCAACCCCACCGAACCCCTCGATTAGATTCCAGTCTGCAACTCACTCCCGGGTATCTGTTATTCTATATATAAACCCCCCCGAACCCCTCGATTAGATTCCAGTCTGCAACTCACTCCCGGGTATCTGTTATTCTACATACAAACCCCCCGAACCCCTCGATTAGATTCCAGTCTGCAGCTCACTCCCGGGTATCTGTTATTCTATATATAAACCCCCCCCGAACCCCTCGATTAGTTTCCAGTCTGCAACTCACTCCCGGGTATATGTTATTCTATGTATAAACCCTCCGAACCCCTCGATTAGATTCCAGTCTGTAACTCACTCCCGGGTATCTGTTATTCTATATATAAACCCCCCGAACCCCTCGATTAGATTCCAGCCTGTAACTCACTCCCGGGTATCTGTTATTCTATATATAAATCCCCCGAACCCCTCGATTAGATTCCAGTCTGTAACTCACTCCTGGGTATCTGTTATTCTATATATAAACCCCCCGAACCCCTCGATTAGATTCCAGTCTGCAACTCACTCCCGGGTATCTGTTATTCTATATATAAACCCAACCGAACCCCTCGATTAGATTCCAGTCAGTAACTCACTCCAGGGTTTCTGTCATTATTTCTTTTAACCCACCGATTAGATTCCAGCCTGCAACTCACTCCCGGGTATCTGTTATTCTATATACAAACCCCCCGAACCCCTCGATTAGATTCCAGTCTGCAACTCACTCCCGGGTATCTGTTATTCGATATATAAACCCCCCGAACCCCTCGATTCGATTCCAGTCCGTCGCTCACTCCCGGGTATCTGTTATTCTCTATAAACCCCCCGAACCCCTCGATTAGATTCCAGTCTGCAGATCACTCCCGGGTATCTGTTATTCTATATATAAACCCCCCCCGAACCCCTCGATTAGATTCCAGTCTGTAACTCACTCCCGGGTATCTGTTATTCTATATATAAACCCCCCGAACCCCTCGATTAGATTCCAGTCTGTAACTCACTCCCGGGTATCTGTTATTCTAAATATAAACCCCCCGAACCCCTCGATTGGATTCCAGCCTGTAACTCACTCCCGGGTATCTGTTATTCTATATATAAATCCCCCGAACCCCTCGATTAGATTCCAGTCTGCAACTCACTCCCGGGTATCTGTTATTCTATATATAAACCCAACCGAACCCCTCGATTAGATTCCAGTCAGTAACTCACTCCAGGGTTTCTGTCATTATTCCTTTTAACCCACCGATTAGATTCCAGCCTGCAACTCACTCCCGGGTATCTGTTATTCTATACATGAACCCCACCGAACCCCTCGATTAGATTCCAGCCTGTAACTCACTCCAGGGTTTCTGTCATTATTTCTTTTAACCCACCGATCAGATTCCAGCCTGTAACTCACTCCCGGGTATCTGTTATTCTATACATGAACCCCACCGAACCCCTCGATTAGATTCCAGTCTGTAACTCACTCCCGGGTATCTGTTATTCTCTATAAACCCCCCAGAACCCCTCAATTCGATTCCAGTCTGCAACTCACTCCCGGGTATCTGTTATTCTATATAGAAACAACCCGAACCCCTCGATTAGATTCCAGTCTGCAACTCACTCCCGGGTATCTGTTATTCTCTTTATAAACCCCCCGAACCCCTCGATTAGATTCCAGTCAGTAACTCACTCCAGGGTTTCTGTTATTCTATATATAAACCCCACCGAACCCCTTGATAAGATTCCAGCCTGGAACTCACTCCCGGGTATCTGTTATTCTATATATGAACCCCCCCGAACCCCTCGATTCGATTCGGGTCTGTAACTCACTCCCGGGTATCTGTTATTCTACATATAAACCCCCGAACCCCTCGATGAGATTCCAGTCTGTAACTCACTCCCGGGTATCTGTTATTCTCTATAAACCCCCCCGAACCCCTCGATTAGATTCCAGCCTGGAACTCACTCCCGGGTATCTGTTATTCTATATATAAACCCCACCGAACCGCTCGATTAGATTCCAGTCTGTAACTCACTCCCGGGTATCTGTTATTCTATATATAAACCACCCCGAACCCCTCGATTAGATTCCAGTCTGTAACTCACTCCCGGGTATCTGTTATTCTATGTATAAACCCCCCGAACCCCTCGATTAGATTCCAGTCTGTAACTCACTCCCGGGTATCTGTTATTCTATGCATAAACCCCCCGAACCCCTCGATTAGATTCCAGTCTGCAACTCACTCCTGGGTATCTGTTATTCTACATATAAACCCCCCCCCACGAACACCTCGATTCGATTCTAGCCTGGAACTCACTCCCGGGTATCTGTTATTCTATATATAAACCCCCCCCGAACCCCTCGATTAGATTCCAGCCTGCAACTCACTCCCGGGTATCTGTTATTCTATATATAAACCCCCCCGAACCCCTCGATTAGATTCCAGTCTGTAACTCACTCCCGGGTATCTGTCATTCTATATATAAACCCCCCCGAACCCCTCGATTAGATTCCAGTCTGTAACTCACTCCCGGGTATCTGTTATTCTATACATAAACCCCCCCGAACCCCTCGATTCGATTCCAGTCTGTAACTCACTCCAGGGTATCTGTTATTCTATATATAAACCCCCCCGAACCCCTCGATTAGATTCCAGTCTGTAACTCACTCCCGGATATCTGTTATTCTATATATAAACCCCCCCGAACCCCTCGATTAGATTCCAGCCTGTAACTCACTCCCGGGTATCTGTTATTCTATATATAAACCCCACCGAACCTCTCGATTAGATTCCAGCCTGGAACTCACTCCCGGGTATCTGTTATTCTATATATAAACCCCCCGAACCCCTCGATTAGATTCCAGTCTGTAACTCACTCCCGGGTATCTGTTATTCTATATATAAACCCCCCGAACCCCTCGATTAGATTCCAGCCTGTAACTCACTCCCGGGTATCTGTTATTCTATATATAAACCCCCCGAACCCCTCGATTAGATTCCAGCCTGTAACTCACTCCCGGGTATCTGTTATTCTATATATAAACCCCCCGAACCCCTCGATTAGATTCCAGTCTGTAACTCACTCCCGGGTGTCTGTTATTCTATATATAAACCCCCCCGAACCCCTCGATTAGATTCCAGTCTGTAACTCACTCCCGGGTATCTGTTATTCTATATATAAACCCCCCGAACCCCTCGATCAGATTCCAGTCTGTAACTCACTCCCGAGTATCTGTTATTCTATAAATAAACCCCCCGAACCCCTCGATTAGATTCCAGTCTGTAACTCACTCCCGGGTATCTGTTATATTATAAATAAACCCCCCGAACCCCTCGATTAGATTCCAGCCTGTAACTCACTCCCGGGTATCTGTTATTCTATATATAAACCCCCCCGAACCCCTCGATTAGATTCCAGTCTGTAACTCACTCCCGGGTATCTGTTATTCTGTGTATAAACCCCCCCGAACCCCTCGATTAGATTCCAGTCTGTAACTCACTCCCGGGTATCTGTTATTCTATATATAAACCCCCCGAACCCCTCGATTAGATTCCAGTCTGTAACTCACTCCCGGGTATCTGTTATTCTATAGATAAACCCCCCGAACCCCTCGATTAGATTCCAGCCTGTAACTCACTCCCGGGTATCTGTTATTCTATATATAAACCCCCCGAACCCCTCGATTAGATTCCAGCCTGTAACTCACTCCCGGGTATCTGTTATTCTATATATAAACCCCCCCGAACCCCTCGATTCGATTCCAGTCTGGAACTCACTCTCGGGTATCTGTTATTCTATATATAAACCCCCCGAACCCCTCGATTAGATTCCAGCCTGTAACTCACTCCCGGGTATCTGTTATTCTATATATAAACCCCCCGAACCCCTCGATCAGATTCCAGCCTGTAACTCACTCCCGGGTATCTGTTATTCTATATATAAACCCCCCGAACCCCTCGATCAGATTCCAGCCTGTAACTCACTCCCGGGTATCTGTTATTCTATATATAACCCCCCCGAACCCCTCGATTAGATTCCAGTCTGTAACTCACTCCCGGGTATCTGTTATTCTATATATAAACCCCCCGAACCCCTCGATCAGATTCCAGCCTGTAACTCACTCCCGGGTATCTGTTATTCTATATATAAACCCCCCGAACCCCTCGATCAGATTCCAGCCTGTAACTCACTCCCGGGTATCTGTTATTCTATATATAAACCCCCCCGAACCCCTCGATTAGATTCCAGTCTGTAACTCACTCCCGGGTATCTGTTATTCTATAAATAAACCCCCCGAACCCCTCGATCAGATTCCAGCCTGTAACTCACTCCCGGGTATCTGTTATTCTATATATAAACCCCCCGAACCCCTCGATCAGATTCCAGCCTGTAACTCACTCCCGGGTATCTGTTATTCTATATATAAACCCCCCCGAACCCCTCGATTAGATTCCAGTCTGTAACTCACTCCCGGGTATCTGTTATTCTATATATAAACCCCCCGAACCCCTCGATTAGATTCCAGTCTGTAACTCACTCCCGGGTATCTGTTATTCTATATATAAACCCCCTCGAACCCCTCGATTAGATTCCAGCCTGGAACTCACTCCCGGGTATCTGTTATTCTATATATAAACCCCCCCGAACCCCTCGATTAGATTCCAGTCTGTAACTCACTCCCGGGTATCTGTTATTCTATATATAAACCCCCCATGAACCCCTCGATTAGATTCCAGTCTGTAACTCACTCCCGGGTATCTGTTATTCTATATATAAACGCCCCGAACCCCTCGATTAGATTCCAGTCTGTAACTCACTCCCGGGTATCTGTTATTCTATATATAAACCCCCGAACCCCTCGATTAGATTCCAGTCTGTAACTCACTCCCGGGTATCTGTTATTCTATATATAAACCCCCCGAACCCCTCGATTAGATTCCAGCCTGTAACTCACTCCCGGGTATCTGTTATTCTTCTTTAAACCCCCCCGAACCCCTCGATTCGATTCCAGTCTGGAACTCACTCTCGGGTATCTGTTATTCTATATATAAACCCCCCGAACCCCTCGATTAGATTCCAGCCTGTAACTCACTCCCGGGTATCTGTTATTCTATATATAAACCCCCCGAACCCCTCGATCAGATTCCAGCCTGTAACTCACTCCCGGGTATCTGTTATTCTATATATAAACCCCCCGAACCCCTCGATCAGATTCCAGCCTGTAACTCACTCCCGGGTATCTGTTATTCTATATATAAACCCCCCGAACCCCTCGATTAGATTCCAGTCTGTAACTCACTCCCGGGTATCTGTTATTCTATATATAAACCCCCCGAACCCCTCGATCAGATTCCAGCCTGTAACTCACTCCCGGGTATCTGTTATTCTATATATAAACCCCCCGAACCCCTCGATCAGATTCCAGCCTGTAACTCACTCCCGGGTATCTGTTATTCTATATATAAACCCCCCCGAACCCCTCGATTAGATTCCAGTCTGTAACTCACTCCCGGGTATCTGTTATTCTATATATAAACCCCCCGAACCCCTCGATCAGATTCCAGCCTGTAACTCACTCCCGGGTATCTGTTATTCTATATATAAACCCCCCGAACCCCTCGATCAGATTCCAGCCTGTAACTCACTCCCGGGTATCTGTTATTCTATATATAAACCCCCCCGAACCCCTCGATTAGATTCCAGTCTGTAACTCACTCCCGGGTATCTGTTATTCTATATATAAACCCCCCGAACCCCTCGATTAGATTCCAGTCTGTAACTCACTCCCGGGTATCTGTTATTCTATATATAAACCCCCCGAACCCCTCGATTAGATTCCAGTCTGTAACTCACTCCCGGATATCTGTTATTCTATATATAAACCCCCCCGAACCCCTCGATTAGATTCCAGTCTGTAACTCACTCCCGGGTATCTGTTATTCTATATATAAACCCCCCGAACCCCTCGATTAGATTCCAGTCTGTAACTCACTCCCGGGTATCTGTTATTCTATATATAAACCCCCCGAACCCCTCGATTAGATTCCAGTCTGTAACTCACTCCCGGGTATCTGTTATTCTATATATAAACCCCCCCTGAACCCCTCGATTAGATTCCAGCCTGTAACTCACTCCCGGGTATCTGTTATTCTATATATAAACGCCCCGAACCCCTCGATTAGATTCCAGTCTGTAACTCACTCCCGGGTATCTGTTATTCTATAAATAAACCCCCCGAACCCCTCGATTAGATTCCAGTCTGTAACTCACTCCCGGGTATCTGTTATTCTATATATAAACCCCCGAACCCCTCGATTAGATTCCAGTCTGTAACTCACTCCCGGGTATCTGTTATTCTATATATAAACCCCCCCGAACCCCTCGATTAGATTCCAGCCTGTAACTCACTCCCGGGTATCTGTTATTCTATATATAAACCCCCCGAACCCCTCGATTAGATTCCAGTCTGTAACTCACTCCCGGGTATCTGTTATTCTATATATAAACCCCCCGAACCCCTCGATTAGATTCCAGTCTGTAACTCACTCCCGGGTATCTGTTATTCTATATATAAACCCCCAGAACCCCTCGATTAGATTCCAGTCTGTAACTCACTCCCGGGTATCTGTTATTCTATATATAAACCCCCCCGAACCCCTCGATTAGATTCCAGTCTGTAACTCACTCCCGGGTATCTGTTATTCTATATATAAACCCCCCGAACCCCTCGATTAGATTCCAGTCTGTAACTCACTCCCGGGTATCTGTTATTCTATATATAAACCCCCCGAACCCCTCGATTAGATTCCAGTCTGTAACTCACTCCCGGGTATCTGTTATTCTATGTATAAACCCCCCCTGAACCCCTCGATTAGATTCCAGCCTGTAACTCACTCCCGGGTATCTGTTATTCTATATATAAACGCCCCGAACCCCTCGATTAGATTCCAGTCTGTAACTCACTCCCGGGTATCTGTTATTCTATATATAAACCCCCCGAACCCCTCGATTAGATTCCAGTCTGTAACTCACTCCCGGGTATCTGTTATTCTATATATAAACCCCCGAACCCCTCGATTAGATTCCAGTCTGCAACTCACTCCCGGGTATCTGTTATTCTATATATAAACCCCCCCGAACCCCTCGATTAGATTCCAGCCTGTAACTCACTCCCGGGTATCTGTTATTCTATATATAAACCCCCCCGAACCCCTCAATTAGATTCCAGCCTGTAACTCACTCCCGGGTATCTGTTATTCTATATATAAACCCCCCCGAACCCCTCGATTAGATTCCAGCCTGGAACTCACTCCCGGGTATCTGTTATTCTATATATAAACCCCCCCGAACCCCTCGATTAGATTCCAGTCTGTAACTCACTCCCGGGTATCTGTTATTCTATATATAAACCCCCCATGAACCCCTCGATTAGATTCCAGTCTGTAACTCACTCCCGGGTATCTGTTATTCTATATATAAACGCCCCGAACCCCTCGATTAGATTCCAGTCTGTAACTCACTCCCGGGTATCTGTTATTCTATATATAAACCCCCGAACCCCTCGATTAGATTCCAGTCTGTAACTCACTCCCGGGTATCTGTTATTCTATATATAAACCCCCCGAACCCCTCGATTAGATTCCAGCCTGTAACTCACTCCCGGGTATCTGTTATTCTATATATAAACCCCCCCGAACCCCTCGATTCGATTCCAGTCTGGAACTCACTCTCGGGTATCTGTTATTCTATATATAAACCCCCCGAACCCCTCGATTAGATTCCAGCCTGTAACTCACTCCCGGGTATCTGTTATTCTATATATAAACCCCCCGAACCCCTCGATCAGATTCCAGCCTGTAACTCACTCCCGGGTATCTGTTATTCTATATATAAACCCCCCGAACCCCTCGATCAGATTCCAGCCTGTAACTCACTCCCGGGTATCTGTTATTCTATATATAAACCCCCCGAACCCCTCGATTAGATTCCAGTCTGTAACTCACTCCCGGGTATCTGTTATTCTATATATAAACCCCCCGAACCCCTCGATCAGATTCCAGCCTGTAACTCACTCCCGGGTATCTGTTATTCTATATTTTAACCCCCCGAACCCCTCGATCAGATTCCAGCCTGTAACTCACTCCCGGGTATCTGTTATTCTATATATAAACCCCCCCGAACCCCTCGATTAGATTCCAGTCTGTAACTCACTCCCGGGTATCTGTTATTCTATATATAAACCCCCCGAACCCCTCGATCAGATTCCAGCCTGTAACTCACTCCCGGGTATCTGTTATTCTATATATAAACCCCCCGAACCCCTCGATCAGATTCCAGCCTGTAACTCACTCCCGGGTATCTGTTATTCTATATATAAACCCCCCCGAACCCCTCGATTAGATTCCAGTCTGTAACTCACTCCCGGGTATCTGTTATTCTATATATAAACCCCCCGAACCCCTCGATTAGATTCCAGTCTGTAACTCACTCCCGGGTATCTGTTATTCTATATATAAACCCCCCGAACCCCTCGATTAGATTCCAGTCTGTAACTCACTCCCGGGTATCTGTTATTCTATATATAAACCCCCCCGAACCCCTCGATTAGATTCCAGTCTGTAACTCACTCCCGGGTATCTGTTATTCTATATATAAACCCCCCGAACCCCTCGATTAGATTCCAGTCTGTAACTCACTCCCGGGTATCTGTTATTCTATATATAAACCCCCCGAACCCCTCGATTAGATTCCAGTCTGTAACTCACTCCCGGGTATCTGTTATTCTATATATAAACCCCCCCTGAACCCCTCGATTAGATTCCAGCCTGTAACTCACTCCCGGGTATCTGTTATTCTATATATAAACGCCCCGAACCCCTCGATTAGATTCCAGTCTGTAACTCACTCCCGGGTATCTGTTATTCTATATATAAACCCCCCGAACCCCTCGATTAGATTCCAGTCTGTAACTCACTCCCGGGTATCTGTTATTCTATATATAAACCCCCGAACCCCTCGATTAGATTCCAGTCTGTAACTCACTCCCGGGTATCTGTTATTCTATATATAAACCCCCAGAACCCCTCGATTAGATTCCAGTCTGTAACTCACTCCCGGGTATCTGTTATTCTATATATAAACCCCCCCGAACCCCTCGATTAGATTCCAGTCTGTAACTCACTCCCGGGTATCTGTTATTCTATATATAAACCCCCCGAACCCCTCGATTAGATTCCAGTCTGTAACTCACTCCCGGGTATCTGTTATTCTATATATAAACCCCCCGAACCCCTCGATTAGATTCCAGTCTGTAACTCACTCCCGGGTATCTGTTATTCTATATATAAACCCCCCCTGAACCCCTCGATTAGATTCCAGCCTGTAACTCACTCCCGGGTATCTGTTATTCTATATATAAACGCCCCGAACCCCTCGATTAGATTCCAGTCTGTAACTCACTCCCGGGTATCTGTTATTCTATATATAAACCCCCCGAACCCCTCGATTAGATTCCAGTCTGTAACTCACTCCCGGGTATCTGTTATTCTATATATAAACGCCCCGAACCCCTCGATTGGATTCCAGTCTGTAACTCACTCCCGGGTATCTGTTATTCTATATATAAACCCCCCGAACCCCTCGATTAGATTCCAGTCTGTAACTCACTCCCGGGTATCTGTTATTCTATATATAAACCCCCCCGAACCCCTCGATTAGATTCCAGCCTGTAACTCACTCCCGGGTATCTGTTATTCTATATATAAACCCCCCGAACCCCTCGATTAGATTCCAGCCTGTAACTCACTCCCGGGTATCTGTTATTCTATATATAAACCCCCCCCCCGAACCCCTCGATTAGATTCCAGTCTGTAACTCACTCCCGGGTATCTGTTATTCTATATATAAACCCCCCCGAACCCCTCAATTAGATTCCAGCCTGTAACTCACTCCCGGGTATCTGTTATTCTATATATAAACGCCCCGAACCCCTCGATTAGATTCCAGTCTGTAACTCACTCCCGGGTATCTGTTATTCTATATATAAACCCCCCCGAACCCCTCGATTAGATTCCAGCCTGTAACTCACTCCCGGGTATCTGTTATTCTCTTTATAAACCCCCCCGAACCCCTCGATTAGATTCCAGTCTGTAACTCACTCCCGGGTATCTGTTATTCTATATATAAACCCCCCTGAACCCCTCGATTAGATTCCAGTCTGTAACTCACTCCCGGGTATCTGTTATTCTATATATAAACCCCCCTGAACCCCTCGATTAGATTCCAGCCTGTAACTCACTCCCGGGTATCTGTTATTCTATATATAAACCCCCCCCCCGAACCCCTCGATTAGATTCCAGTCTGTAACTCACTCCCGGGTATCTGTTATTCTATATATAAACCCCCCCGAACCCCTCAATTAGATTCCAGCCTGTAACTCACTCCCGGGTATCTGTTATTCTATATATAAACGCCCCGAACCCCTCGATTAGATTCCAGTCTGTAACTCACTCCCGGGTATCTGTTATTCTATATATAAACCCCCCCGAACCCCTCGATTAGATTCCAGCCTGTAACTCACTCCCGGGTATCTGTTATTCTATATATAAACCCCCCCGAACCCCTCGATTAGATTCCAGTCTGTAACTCACTCCCGGGTATCTGTTATTCTATATATAAACCCCCCTGAACCCCTCGATTAGATTCCAGTCTGTAACTCACTCCCGGGTATCTGTTATTCTATATATAAACCCCCCCCCGAACCCCTCGATTAGATTCCAGCCTGTAACTCACTCCCGGGTATCTGTTATTCTATATATAAACCCCCCGAACCCCTCTATTAGATTCCAGCCTGTAACTCACTCCCGGGTATCTGTTATTCTCTTTATAAACCCCCCGAACCCCTCGATTAGATTCCAGTCTGTAACTCACTCCCGGGTATCTGTTATTCTATATATAAACCCCCCGAACCCCTCGATTAGATTCCAGCCTGGAACTCACTCCCGGGTATCTGTTATTCTATATATAAACCCCCCCGAACCCCTCGATTAGATTCCAGTCTGTAACTCACTCCCGGGTATCTGTTATTCTATATATAAACCCCCCGAACCCCTCGATTAGATTCCAGCCTGGAACTCACTCCCGGGTATCTGTTATTCTATATATAAACCCCCCCGAACCCCTCGATTAGATTCCAGTCTGTAACTCACTCCCGGGTATCTGTTATTCTATATATAAACCCCCCGAACCCCTCGATCAGATTCCAGCCTGTAACTCACTCCCGGGTATCTGTTATTCTATATATAAACCCCCTCCCGAACCCCTCGATTAGATTCCAGTCTGTAGCTCACTCCCGGGTATCTGTTATTCTATATATAAACCCCCCGAACCCCTCGATTAGATTCCAGCCTGTAACTCACTCCCGGGTATCTGTTATTCTATATATAAACCCCCCGAACCCCTCGATTAGATTCCAGTCTGTAACTCACTCCCGGGTATCTGTTATTCTATATATAAACCCCCCGAACCCCTCGATTAGATTCCAGCCTGTAACTCACTCCCGGGTATCTGTTATTCTATATATAAACCCCCCCGAACCCCTCGATTAGATTCCAGTCTGTAACTCACTCCCGGGTATCTGTTATTCTATATATAAACCCCCCTCACTCCCCCCTCACCTGCTCCACCTTGGCCGGGTCCTGTAGCTGCTCCAGGGCCGCCGTCTCGTACTCATCCTCGCTGTTGTAGCCGGCTCCCTGCTCCTCGGGGCCGGGCCCTCCGGGGCTGCCGCTGGCCTGGCCGCCGCCCCCCACTCCTCCCCCACCTCCTCCTCCTCCTCCGCCCGCAGCTCCCACTCCGGAGCCGGGGCCGGTCACTCCCCCCACTCCGCCTCCTCCTCCTCCTCCTCCGCCACCACCACCTCCTCCAGCCGCCGCCGCCGCCGCCACCCCCAGGCTCAGGCCCGCCGCTCCCCGGCCCCGCTCGGCCGCCGACCCGCCCACCCCTCCTCCCGGCCCGGCCCCGCTGGGCACGGCCACCCCGAGGTGGTGGTGGAGGCTGGGCCGGTGGGTCTTGCGGCCGCTCCGGTGAGGCGAGGCCCGGTGCCGCCGCTTGCTGTGGCTGGGGCCGGGCCCGGGCCCGCTCTCGGCCCGGGCGTCGCCGTACTGCAGCCAGTGCGAGGCCGGGGCCGGCGGCACCGGGGGAGGCGAGGCCCGAGGCCGGGAGCTGGCCGGCCGCTCGTCGCCCCGCCCGGCCTGCGCCTGGTAAGGCCAGCGGGGCGGCGAGCTGCGCGCCCGGTGGCCGTGAGGCCGCGAGTGCTCGGCGCTGTCGCGCTCGGTCTCGTCCGCCCGCTCGGGCTGCTGCTTGGGCAGGATGGTCATGGCGGCTTCGGCCCCCTCACAACAAACGGCCGCCCCGCCTCACTTCCGCCCCGCGCTGTGCCCCCCCCCCGGAAACGCCTTTGCCCCGCAATGACGTCGCGCACGCACAGCGTCCCCGCCGCCCCGCGCCTCTGCCCCGCAATGACGTCGCGCCCGCTCCTCCACGCCCCGCAATGACGTCGCGCCCGCTCCTCCACGCCCCGCAATGACGTCGCGCCCGCTCCTCCACGCCCCGCAATGACGTCGCGCCCGCTCCTCCACGCAATGAGCTCACCGAGCGCCTCTGCCCCGCAGTGACGTCACCCGCGCCCCGCACTACGACGTCCGACCCTCGATGAGGTCACCGCGCACGGCTGATTTCCTTTGCCCCGCAGTGACGTAGCCCCCCCCACCGCACGCACAAAGCGTCCCGACCCGTCCCCGCCCCGCAATGAGGTCACTGAGCTCCTCTGCCCCGCAATGACGTCGCCCCGCTGCACCCGACGGCCCACAATGTGCGACCTCCTACCTGCCCCGCAGTGAGGTCACCGCGCACCCACGGCGCCGTGCCCCAGACGTCTTCGAGCGCCTCTGCCCCGCAACTCAGGTCCCGAGCGCCTCTGCCCCGCAGTGACGTCTCCCCGTTGTCCGCACGACAGCCCCACAATGAGGTCACCGCGCACGCACGCACTGCCAGCTCGCCTCTGCCCCGCAGTAACGTCACCCCGCGCACCGCCCACAGCGTCCGACCCCTGCCTGCCCCGCAATGAGGTCACGGCGCACGTCACACGATCGCCACTGCCCCGCAGTAACGTCACCCTACCGCCCCGTACTACAGACAGCGTCCGACCCGTGCTTGCCCCGCAATGAGGTCAGCACGCCAGCGTCCCACCCCTCCGCCTGCCCGCCTGCCTGCCTGCCTGCCGTTCCAGCTGCGTCGCCGTGGCCGGTGGACGTTCGCCTCCTGCTGATGTCAAGGAGGATCCCAGCTCCCCTTTTATTTTCCTCTTTTCGGGCCGCGGTCGGATTTTGCTGGTTGACGGGCGGAGCTTCGGGTAGTGGCTGCGCTTATTTCCCCCGCCCCCTCTCCCACCTCACAACTCTTCTCAAGCCCGGCTGTTGGAGCGGCGGCCGCTCAAACACAACAAACAGGCGACAACAACGCGTCATTTCCGCCCTGCCGGCCATGGGTTTATGCCCCGCAAAGCCGTCGCTTCCTCCCCGCCTCAAACAGAAATCGGCCTCTGCCCCGCAGTGGCGTCGTTGCGTCAGGCCGAGTTACGTCGTTGCCCCGCAGTGGCGTCGTTTCGTCTCGCCGAATCACGTCCCCCCCGCCCGCTTCGACACGTTGCGGCCCCTCTGTGTGTCGTCATCACGCCGGTCGCCCAGTTCGCTTTGCCCCGCAATGAAGTCACGCCGCCAACCCAGGATGGGCTTTGCCCCTCACTGACATGGCAGGAGGCCAGTTCTTGACTTGAACCTAATTTCAGGGTCCTTTGAAAATAAGCTTTGAATAACAAGGAATATTTTCATTCAGATTGAAGAATTATGTTCTCCTATCTCAGTGCCTCTTAATATAGGAACAGGAGGAGGCCATTCAGCCCCTTGAGCCTGTTCCGCCATTCAATTAGATCTGTATCTTAACTCCATCTTACCTACCTGGTCCCGTAACCCTTAATCCCCTCACCCAACATAAAATCTATCAATCTCAGTTTTGAAATTTCCAATTGACCCCCGGCCTCAACAGCTTTTTGTGGGGGAGAGAGTTCCAGATTTCCCACTCCCCTTTGTGTGAGGAAGTGCTTCCTGACATCACCCCGAACGGCCTGGCTCTAATTTTAAGGTTCTGCCCCCTTGTTCTGGACTCCCCCCACCAGAGGAAATAGTTTCTCTCCTATCTATCCTTTAATCATCTTAAACCCCTCAATTAGATCACCCCTTAATCGTCCATCCTCGAGGGAATACAAGGCTAGTCTGTGCGACCTGTCCTCGGAATTTAACCCTTTTAGCCCCGGTATCGTTCTGGTGAATCTGCCCTGCACCCCCTCCAAGGCAAATATATCCTTCCTGAGGTGCGGTGCCCAGAACTGAACGCAGTGTCTCCAGATGGGGGCTGACCAGAGATTTATATAACTGGAACATTAATTCCACCCCCTTTGTATTCCAGCCCTCTTGATATGAAGGCCAACGTTCCATTAGCCCTTTTAAATGATTTTTTGTACCTGTCCTCTAGTTTTGAGCGATCTCTGTACATGGACCCCTCAATCTCTCGGCTCCTCCACAGTTCTCGCCATTTAGAAAATACTCCCATCTATCTTAGGTCCAAAGTGGATGACCTCACACTTCCCCACATTGGGCTCCATCTGCCACAATTTTGCCCACTCACTTAAATCTATCAATGTCCCTTTACAACTTTCTGCACCCATCTACACTACTTACTGTGCCACCTAACTTAGTGTCGTCAGCAAACCTGGATATACAGCTCTCCCTTCATCTATGTCATTGATAAATATAGTGAGGCCTCAGTCGAAGTGTTTCCCAGTGGGTCTCAATCTTCCTTCTGAGTCGGAAGGTTGAGGGTTCGAGCCCCCACTCCCGAGACCCGAGCCCCGTAATCCAGGTCTGACACTCCCCCGCTGCCAGTACCGAGGGAGCGCCGCACTGTCGGAGGGGCCGTCTTACGGATGAGACGTTAAACCGAGGCCCCCTTTTCTGCCCTCTCAGGTGGGTGTAAAAGATCCCACGGCCGCTTTTGGAAGAAGAGCACACATGGAGTATCGTGAACAGTTCTGGTCTCCATATTATAAAAAGAATATGAAGACACTGGAGAAGGTCCAAAAAAGATCTACAAGGATGATCCCAGAACTGAGAGGTTATAACTATCAGGAAAGACTGAACAGACTGGGGCTCTTTTCTCTAGAAAAGAGAAGACTGAGGGGTGACCTGATCGAGGTCTTTAAAATGATGAAGGGGTTTCGATAGGGTAGACGTAGAGAAAATGTTTCCACTTGTGGGGGAGAGCAGAACGAGGGGGCCATCAATATAAGAGAGTCACTAATAAATCCAATCGGGGAATTCAGGAGAAACTTCTTTACCCAGAGAGCGGTGAGAATGTGGAACTCGCTCCCACATGGAGTGGTTGAGGCGAATGGATTTAAGGGGAAGCTCGATAAACACGAGGGAGAAAGGAATAGAAGGATACGGTGATAGGGTGAGATGGAGTAGGGAGGGAGGAGGCTCGTGAGGAGCAGTTGGGCCGAATGGCCTGTTTCTATGCTGTACATTCGATGTAATTCCCCTGATCTCAGCCAGGGATCCCCTGAGTTGGGGGAGAGGGAAAATCAGTCAGGGTGCCCTGCGATCCCCTCCTGGCAAGTGTGAGGGGGTGGGGGTTGGCTGGGAGGGGCATCAGTTGTGCAGAAGCCTTTACCCTCACCCATTGCCCAGGCTCAGATAAGGATGGTATATCAGAGGGCGGAAGAGAGGAAGATTTTTTTAAATTCAGTCTGGGGATGTGGGCGTCGCTGGCGAGGCCGGCATTTATTGCCCATCCCTAATTGCCCCTTGAGAAGGTGGTGGTGAGCCGCCTTCTTGAACCGCTGCAGTCCGTGTGGTGACGGTTCTCCCACAGTGACGTTAGGAAGGGAGTTCCTGGATTTTGACCCAGCGACGATGAAGGAACGGCCGATATATTTCCAAGTCGGGATGGTGTGTGACTCGGAGGGGAACGTGCAGGTGGTGTTGTTCCCATGTGCCTGCTGCTCTTGTCCTGCTAGGTGGTAGAGGTCGCGGGTTTGGGAGGTGCTGTCGAAGAAGCCTTGGCGAGTTGCTGCAGTGCATCCTGTGGATGGTACACACTGCAGCCACTGTGCGCCGGTGGTGAAGGGAGTGAATGTTTAGGGTGGTGGATGGGGTGCCAATCAAGCGGGCTGCTTTATCTTGGATGGTGTCGAGCTTCTTGAGTGTTGTTGGGAGCTGCACTCATCCAGGCAAGTGGAGAGTATTCCATCACACTCCTGACTTGTGCCGTGTAGGTAGTCGGAGAGGCTTTGGGGAGATACGGTGAGCACTGAAGGGAGCGATCGATCATAAAACGTCTGCCGGAAACTGCTGTGTTTTGCCACGGATATATTGGCAGGAGTCCACGTTAAATTAGAAGCAGACACCAAAAGAAACATGTTTCGAAGACGTCAGGAATGCACTGTTCAGCAGTTCTTTTAATGTGGGATTAATTTACCTTTGTAGCACTTTATATGTTTTTTTTAAAAAATATTCATTTAACCCTTCGTTTATCGGAAAGAATGAATTTGCTTTCCTCCGGCCCCTTTCACCATCTCAGGACGTCCCAAAGCGTTTCACGGCCAATGAAGTCCTTTTTCTTTCGAAGTACGGTCACTGTTGTGATGTAGGAAACGCGGCAGCCAATTTGCGCACAGCAAGATCCCACAAAACAGCGCAGTTGAAGGGGATCGGGAGGAAGTTCCAGTTTGGGGAGCTGAGGCTGATATTAGAATGGGGTTCATTCAAATCTCACGTTACCCCCCCCGAGGTGTCCCCCTCCCCCCTGGTGATAGAAGCACGGAACCCCAGGCAGCTCCTTCCTGGCACCCCCCCCCGCCAATATGGAGTGCTCCAGGGTGTCTGTTGGTGATTGAGCAGCCAGCTTGGCTCATTAACGGGACGCTGGAGGGGGCAGAGCGGTCACGGAGAGGCTGGGACTCTCGATATCCCTGTAGGCCGATGCCCCGCGGGGTAAGCAGCGGGAAGTGTCCCGGGGGTGGGGTGTCCCTTCAGGGAGAGAGTGTGCACTCCATAATCGGGGCAAACACAGCCTCTCTCTGTGTGGGTTCAGGGAAGGGGGGTTGTGTCCCAACAGGGAGAGGGTGTGTGCACGCCAGAGACTGGGATGTTTGCTGCAGTTCAAGGCTTTGCCCACCAGATGGTGGTGGGCCTCTGTCCTGGACCCTGCTGGGCGAGGCAGGAGGGAAAGCCATCCAGTAAACACTAAATTAAGATCCAGCTGCTCTGTTTCTTTACGATCGTCCCCCTCGCCGTCCCATGGATTTCAATTCCCTCCACTCCTGACTCAGCGCCGACCGGGGATCAAACCCGGCTCCCTCAGCTTGCCGGGTTCATCGAATTTACAGCACAGAAACAGGCCGTTCAGCCCGTCTGATCTATCCCGGTGTTTATGCTCCACTCGAGCCGACTCCATCTCACCCTATCAGCATCTCCTTCTATTCCTTTCTCCCTCATGTGTTTATCGAGCTTCCCCTTAAATCCATCGATTCTATTCCCCTCGACCACTCCCTGTGGGAGCGAGTTCCACATTCCCACCGCTCTCTGGGTAAAGGAGTTTCTCCTGAATTCCCCGATTGGATTTATTAGTGACTCTCTTATATTGATGGCCCCCTCGTTCTGGTCTCCCCCACAAGTGGAAACATCTTCTCTACGTCTACCCTATCGAAACCCCTTCATCATTTTAAAGACCTCTATCAGGTCACCCCTCAGTCTTCTCTTTTCGAGAGAAAAGAGCCCCAGTCTGTTCAGCCTTTCCTGATAGTTATAACCTCTCAGTTCTGGTATCATCCTTGTAAATCTTTCTTGCACCTTCTCCAGTGCCTCTATATCCTTTTAATAATATGGAGACCAGAACTGTGCCCAGTGCTCCAAGTGTGATATGGAGACCAGAACTGTGCCCAGTGCTCCAAGTGTGATATGGAGACCAGAACTGTGCCCAGTGCTCCAAGTGTGATATGGAGACCAGAACTGTGCTCAGTGCTCCAAGTGTGATATGGAGACCAGAACTGTGCTCAGTGCTCCAAGTGTGATATGGAGACCAGAACTGTGCCCAGTGCTCCAAGTGTGATATGGAGACCAGAACTGTGCCCAGTGCTCCAAGTGTGATATGGAGACCAGAACTGTGCTCAGTGCTCCAAGTGTGATATGGAGACCAGAACTGTGCTCAGTGCTCCAAGTGTGATATGGAGACCAGAACTGTGCTCAGTGCTCCAAGTGTGGTCGAACCAAGGTTCTATACAAGTTTAACATAACTTCTCTGCTTTTCAATTCTATCCCTCTAGAAATGAACCCCAGAGCTTGGTTTGCCTTTTTTATGGCCTCATTAACCTGCGTCACTACTTTTAGTGATCTGTGTATCTGTACCCCCAGATCCCTCTGCTCCTCTACCCCATTTAGATTCTTAAGGCGCTAAATTGGGCCGTGTAGCGCCTGTTATTTTGGCGCTACGCGGCCTCCTCGACATCCAAGATGGCGTCTTGGATGCGCACGCATATTTCCTGCGTGACACGCACCAGACGCCATCTTGGTATAGGAGTTAGCGCAGGCGCAGATAACGAACGCTGGAATCGTGCAAAGTAGGGAGAAAATGGCTTCAATCAGTGTGCAACGCTGATTTAAAGCGATAGACACCATTTTGGGACTTAACGCTCAACTCAAGGCACAGTCTTAACCCCGACCATCTGAACGTGTCTTCGATTGCCTGGAGGACCCCCCCCACCAGCGCTATTTAAAGGGACCACGCAGGATTTACAGGTTAGTGGCTGGATTATTGCTTCTGGCTGCCCAGACATTTGTAACTGTTTTTGGAGGTCTCCTAGACTTGAATACTAGGACGCAGGGACATAGCCGAACATTGAGAGCCAGGACGTGCAGGAGTGAAGTTAGGAAACACTTCTACACGCAAAGAGTGGGAGAAGTTTGGAACGCTCCTCTGCAAACGGCAGTTGATGTTAGCTCAATTGTGAATTCTAAATCTGAGATTGATAGATTTCTGTGAACCAAGGGTATTAAGGGATATGGGGCTAAGGTGGGTATATGGAGTTAGGTCACAGGTCCCACCATGATCTCATTGAATGGCGGAACAGGCTCGAGGGGCTAAATGCCACTCCCACTTGCTGCCTCCTGATATGTTCCAGCTGCTCCTGCAAGAAAGCGGGACGTGCGTCTGGGCGATGTGCCTATCATGGTTGAATAGCTGCCGGTGTATGCGGCCTGTGAGTTGTGGGTGGGCGGCTTGCGACGGTGGTAATGTGTGAGGGTGAGAGGGTTGAGGACTGATGGAAAGAGTTTGTTGGTATGTGGGTGATGGGAGTGTAGTGCGTGGTGCAGTTGGTGGGAGACGCCACTTGACAGTTGACCTCACTCACCTTGACCACTCGTGTCAAATCATTGGACTTCTTCCTGTACTGCATCCATGTTCGTGATGCTGTGCCCCTGGCATTGACTTCATCCCCCGCTGCCTCCCACTGCCTTTTGGGTGTATGTCTGGAGGGCCTCTTGCTCCCCCCCCCCACAATCACTGCGGATATAGGATGTCCCTCCTTCTGTCCACCTCTTGCACCAAGGCCTCTGGTGCACGGACTCTCAGATCGGCAGATTGGAGAGGCCTGGAGTGCAGATCGGAGGACGTGGGATTTAGCGGTGCGCAACCTTTATTCAATGTTTTAACGTAACTCATCAGTGTGTAAAAACAGGGATGGGACCCGCATCCGTGCTTTACGTGTGCGATGTCTGATCTCCGTTCAGACTCCGAGCAGACGCCAGGCGGATTATTCAGCAAATAACAGCCACCTTTAAGAGACTTCTGACAGGCAGCCTGCCTTTAAGAGATTGGAGGTTCCCCCTGCTGGTGGAAAGTGCGAATTGCATGGAATCCTCGTCCAACGCAGATTGTCAGTGAGCCCTCAAACTTGATGATAATCTCGTCCTGCCAGCACCGGGACCATTGGGCGGGGGGTAATAGCAGATCGTGCTCCCCCCGCCCAAAAACAGGCCCGAGCCAATATCCCCCCCCCCTTGTTATCCAAGTACAGTACCATCCGGAAACAGAACTCTGCCCCGCCCGCCCTCTCTCCCGCACCGGGGTCCCTGTCCCCGCCCGCCCCTTTCGGTCCCTTGGGCGAGGGACAGCGGGTACCCCAAGGCCCTCTCTTTCTCTCCGTGCCTCGACCGGCCCAGGAGGACTAGGCCACGCAGGGTGAGGTCAGTGCCCCTGGATCCCGTACCCCAGCGAGAGACCGCGCCCTGCGGGGGCGGGGGGGAATTACACCGAGTGCACGGCACGGAAACAGGCCATTCGGCCCAACTGGGCTATCCCGGTCTTTATGCTCCACACGAGCCTCCTCCCTCCCGACTCCATCTCACCCTATCACCATATTCCTTTCATGTGTTTATCCGGCTTCCCCTTAAATCCATCGATTCCCCTCGACCACTCCCTGTGGGAGCGAGTTCCACATTCTCACCGCTCTCCGGGTAAAGAAGTTTCTCCTGAATTCCCCGATTGGATTTATTAGTGACTCTCTTATATTGATGGCCCCCTTGTTCTGGTCTCCCCCAGAAGTAGAGACATCTTCTCTACGTCTACCCTATCGAAACCCCTTCGTAATTTTAAAGCCCTCTATCAGGTCACCCCTCAGTCTTCCCTCGTCTAGCGAAAAGAGCCCCCGTCTGTTCAGCCCTTCCCGATAAGTTATAGCCTCTCAGTTCTGAAGGGGAGCTGAGGGATATAATGATTGTGTAGAATTAAAGTTAAGAAGCCCTGATTTGGGATCATCTCTGTCAGTGACAGAGGCTGACATCAGCTTAATGAGACTCCTGCTTTTAGGTGAGATCAACACAAGCCACGGGGAGGGAGAGAGGCTGTGTCTCCTCGCATCTTTCTCCGACTCTCTTAACTCTTTCCTGCGACCTCTCGAGAGAGAGAGCTTCCGCCCTCCGAAAACTCCAGCTCGTCCAAAACCCTGCTGCCCTCCCCTCGTATCCTAACTCGCACCGAGTCCCGTTCACCCATCACCCCCCCCTGTGCTCGCTGACCGTCATTGGCTCCCGTACCGGCAACGCCTCTGTTTTAAAATTCTCATCCTTGTTTTCAAATCCCTCCATGGCCCTCGCCCCCCCCCATCTCTGTAACCTCCTCCGACCCTCCGAGATCTCTGCGTTCCTCCAATTCCGGCCTCTTGCCCATCCCCCGATTCCCATCGCTCCGCCATTGGCGGCCGTGCCTTCAGCCGCCTCGGCCCTAAGCTCTGGAATTCCCTCCCTAAACCTCTCCGCCTCTCTCTCTCCTCCTTTAAGACGCTCCTTAAAACCTCCCTCTTTGACCGAGCTTTTGGTCACCTGTCCTAATATCTCCTTACGGGGCTCGGTGTCAAATTCTGTCTGATTTACGCTCCTGGGAAGGGCCTTGGGGACGATTCACTGCGTTAAAGGTGCTGGTTGTTGCTGTTGTTGTTCTAAACCTCCTCAGCTTCAAATCCCGCCCCTCCCTTCCTGTCCCCCCACACTCCTCCAACTCCTCGCACCCTCACCCTGCTGAAATCGGGGGGGGGGGCCGTCTTTCGGACGAGACGTTAAACCGAGGCCCCCCGCCGTCTGCCCCTCTCGGGTGCGACGTAAAAGATCCCACGGCCGCTATTGGAAGAAGAGCAGAGGGGGAGGGTGGGGGGAGTTCTCCCCGGGGTCCTGGGGCCGAGATTTATCCCTCGACCAACATCGCTAAAAATACAGATGATCCGGGGCGTTATCACATTGCTGTTGGTGGGATCTTGCTGTGCGCAGATTGGCTACATTACGACAGTGGCCGCACTTCAGAAACATTAAAAATAGGAGCAGGAGTAGGCCATTCGGCCCCTCGGGCCTGCTCCGCCATTCAAAATGATCACGGCTGATCGTCTAACTCAGTACCCTGTTCCCGCTTTTTCCCCATATCCCTTGATCCCTTTAGCATTAAGAAATCTATCTATCTCCTTCATTGTAGTACTTCATTGGCTGTAAAGTCCTTCGGGACGTCCTGAGGATGTGAAAGGCGCTAAATGAATGCAGGTTCTTCCCTCCCCTCCTCTCCCGTTCTGGTTTACGTGCAGACAGACACCCAGACAGCGGGCGCTCTCTCCTCCTCGTGAAACTCCTGTCCACGCAGGATTAATGAAAAGACCCATCCCACTTTAATCCGATTAATCGGCTCGTAATCAGCGGCGAGCAGGCCTGACTTACAATACAGGCTCCTGATCCAGCACGGCTACATCACAGTGCCTGCGATTAGGTGACTCAGTCAGGGTATAATCCCAACAGCTCCCGCAGCCCACTGCATCCGGGCTTTGCGACAAGTGCAAGGAATCCGACATCTCATCACTCGCCTGTCAGCTCCCAGCCGATGGGATTCACCCTAAAGTCAGTCACACAAAGCTCCTTCCCTCTCAACGGCCCTCTCATTTCCATCTGCTAGGTTTCTTTTGCACAGATGCACTGACACACACACACTGACACAGACTGACACACACACACTGACACAGACTGACACACACACACACTGATACACACACACACTGACACAGACTGACACACACACACTGACACAGACTGACACACACACACACTGATACACACACACACTGACACAGACTGACACACACACACTGATACACACACACACTGACACAGACTGACACACACACACTGACACAGACTGACACACACACACTGACACAGACTGACACACACACACTGATACACACACACACTGACACAGACTGACACACACACACTGATACACACACACACTGACACAGACTGACACACACACACTGATACACACACACACTGACACAGACTGACACACACACACTGATACACACACACACTGACACAGACTGACACACACACACTGATACACACACACACTGACACAGACTGACACACACACACTGATACACACACACACTGACACAGACTGACACACACACATTGATACACACACACTGACACAGACTGACACACACACACTGATACACACACACTGACACAGACTGACACACACACACTGACACAGACTGACACACACACACACTGATACACACACACTGACACAGACTGACACACACACACTGATACACACACACACTGACACAGACTGACACACACACATTGATACACACACACACTGACACAGACTGACACACACACACTGATACACACACACACTGACACAGACTGACACACACACATTGATACACACACACACTGACACAGACTGACACACACACACTGACACACACACACACTGACACACACACACACTGACACACACGCACACTGATACACACACACACTGACACAGACTGACACACACACACACTGATACACACACACACTGACACAGACTGACACACACACACTGATACACACACACACTGACACAGACTGACACACACACACTGATACACACACACACTGACACAGACTGACACACACACACTGACACAGACTGACACACACACACTGATACACACACACACACCGACACACACTGACACAGACACACACTGACACACACACACACTGATACACACACACACACAAACACACACAGACACACACTGACACACACACACTGATACACACACACTGACACACACACACTGACACAGACTGACACACACACACTGATACACACACACACTGACACAGACTGACACACACACACTGATACACACACACTGACACAGACTGACACACACACACTGACACACACACACACTGACACAGACTGACACACACACACACACACACTGATACACACACACACACACTGACACAGACTGACACACACACACTGACACAGACTGACACACACACTGATACACACACACACCGACACAGACTGACACACACACACTGACACAGACTGACACACACACACACACTGATACACACACAGACTGACACACACACACTGATACACACACATACTGACACAGACTGACTCACACACTGATACACACACAGACACAGACTGACACACATACACTGACACACACACACAGATGCACACACACTGATACAGACTCACACACACACACGCACAGACACACACTGACACACACACACATACACACTGATACACACACACGCACAGACACACACTGATACACACACACTGACACACACACACACACACACGCACTGATACACACACACTGACACACACACACACAGACACACACACACAGACACACACTGATACACACACACTGACACACACATGCACAGACACACACTGACACACACACTGATACACACACACACTGATACAGACTGACACACACACACATACACACTGATACACACACACACGCAGACACACACTGATACACACACACTGACACACACACGCACACAGACACACACTGATACACACACACTGACACACACACAGACACACACTGATACACACACACTGACACACACTGATACACACACACTGACACACACACGCACACAGACACACACTGATACACACACACTGACACACACACACACACTGATACACACACACGCACAGACACACACACACTGACACACACACACACTGACACACACACACACTGATACACACTGACACACACACACACTGACACACACAGACACACACTGATACACACACACAGACACACACTGATACACACACACTGACACACACATGCACTGACACACACATACACACACACTGACACACACACACACACTGATACACACACACGCACAGACACACACACACTGACACACACACACACTGACACACACACACACTGATACATACTGACACACACACGCACACAGACACACACTGACACACACACAGACACACACTGATACACACACACTGACACACACACAGACACACACTGATACACACATACACATACACACACTCACACACTGATACACACACATGCACAGACACACACACACTGACACACACACACACTGACACACACACACACACTGACACACACTGACACACACACAAGCACAGACACACACTGATACGCACAGACACACACTGACACACACACACACTGACACACACACACTGATACACACACACGCACAGACACACACTGACACACAGACACAGACACACACTCAGACACACACTGACACACACACACGCACAGACACACACTGACACACACACACTGACACACACACACGCACAGACACACACTGACACACACACACTGACACACACACACTGACACACACACACGCACAGACACACACTGACACACACTGACACACACACACACAGACACACACTGACACACACACACTGATACCCACACACGCACAGACACACACTGACACACACACACTGATACACACACACGCACAGACACACACTGACACACACACACACACACACACACACACTGACACACACACACACTGATACCCACACACGCACAGACACACACTGATACACACACACTGACACACACACGCACTCACACACACACGCACAGATACACACGCACTGACACGTGCATAGATACACACAGGCACTGACGCACACACACACACACACACACACTGACACACACACGCACTGAGACACACATGTACTGACACACACGCACTGACACATGCACGTGGCCTGACACACAGATACACACACGCACTGACACACACACATGCACTGACACACACAGATACACACTAACACACACGCACTGATACACAGATACACACTAACACACACGCACTGAAACACACACCATCACACACACTAACACACAAAGGGGGTCCAGTCCTGAGCTGGGCCTCCCTGCTCTGTCTGGGACTCAGTCCTGGTCCGATCAATTAGTTCGAGCCCACCTTGCTTCACTGCCCCCACCTTATGCAGCCTGTATGAATGGGCCCGCACGTTAATCCTGATTAATCTGCTATTAGCTGTGGCACTCCAGCAGATTACACTTTTATGCTTTCTCCTGTGATTCTTTTTATATGTAAGAAATGTGGTGACCCCCCCACATCTCCACGGGTCCCAGGGATTGATAAACTGTTTAAAAGCTTGCAGTGAAACCACTGCTAACAGACAGGGCCCGTTACTTGCTGGAGCTTTAATTAATAATGGAGGGATTTATGGACAGTACATCTGGTGCTATTTCTTCACAAAGGGCCAGCGGGCTTGTATATTCCAGAGAGTGGACAGCCACAGAATCCAATGTATACTCTGCGGGGTTATAGCTAATTTAAAGTAATCCATAATTTAGTTATGTGTGGCTGCACCTCGGGGGAGTTCGGGGGGGGGAAGGAGAGCGAGTGGGTGGGGAGCAGGAGATGAAAGGATGGAGAAAAGATTAAAAGAGGAGAGAAGCAGCTTATAAGGAGGGGAGGAAGAGAGGGGAAATTAAATGGGAGAGGGGAGGGAGGGAGGGAGAAAGGGAGAGAGAGAAAGTGATATCGGGAGAGTGAGATAAAGGGAGACAGAGAGAGAGAGAGAAAAAGAGATATCGGGAGAGGGAGAAAGGGAGAGAGAGAGAGCGAGTGAGATAAAGGGGGAGAGAGAGAGGTGGAGAGAGAGAGAGAAAAAGAGATATCGGGAGAGAGAGGGAGAGAGAGAAAGTGACAAAGAAAGTAGCAGAGATATAGGGAGAGAGAGAAAGAGATATCGGGAGAGAGAAAGAGATATCGGGAGAGAGAGAAAGAGATATCAGGAGAGAGACGGAGACAGAGAAAGTAGCAGAGACATAGGGAGAGAGAGAGAGAAAGAGATATCGGGAGAGAGAGAAAGTAAGAGAGAGATACTGGAAATAGAGATACAGAGAAAGAATGAGAGATGTAGGGAGAGGGAGAGAGAGAGAGAAAGAGATAGTGGGAGAGAGAGAAAGAGAGAGATACAGGGAGAGAGAGACAGGTAGAGAGAGAAAGATATAGGGAGAGAGACAGAGATACAGGAAGAGATAGACAGATAGGGTGAGAGATAGAGAGAGGCAGTGTGTGAGAGAGACAGGGAGAGAGTAATAGGAAGAGAGAGATAGAGAGAGAAATAAAGGGGGAGAGACAGAGAAGTGAGAAAGAGAGACAGAAAGAGAGACAGAGCCACACACAGAGAGATAGAATCAGATAAATATAGAGATAGGGAGACAGAAACACGGAGAGACCCAGGGAGAGAGTTCTATATTTATTCTGCTCCGTACTACAGCCTCTGTGCAATTCTGGACACTATCTTCGAGAGGGATCATCAAAAGGGGTCCAAGGAATTAGCCTGTCACTATCTAAAACCAGCTTACAATCCCAGTCCGAGGGACACTCAGTCTTTTTAATCTGGTTTTAATTAGGAGTTATTTGTCAGCAGACATTAATCCAAATTGACATTAGTCGGGTTAATAGTTTAATCAGGATCAGAGCGGGATTAAGTTGAGAGCAAGCAGGACCTCGGAGTAGATCAAAAGGCCGCATTATCCTGTACTCCATCAAAAGTGGGAATTCCTGGTCCTTTGCTAACAGTCAGGATCAGGCAAATGAGCGGAGCAGAGTGTGTGACTGGGGCTAGATACAGAGTAAAGCTCCCTCTACACCGTCCCAAACACTCCCGGGGCAGGTACAGGGTTAGATACAGAGTAAAGCTCCCTCTGCACTGTCCCATCAAACACTCCCAGGGCAGGTACAGGGTTAGATACAGAGTAAAGCTCCCTCTACACTGTCCCATCAAACACTCCCAGAGCAGGTACAGGGTTAGATACAGAGTAAAGCTCCCTCTACACTGTCCCATCAAACACTCCCAGGGCAGGTACAGGGTTAGATACAGAGTAAAGCTCCCTCTACACCGTCCCAAACACTCCCGGGGCAGGTACAGGGTTAGATACAGAGTAAAGCTCCCTCTGCACTGTCCCATCAAACACTCCCAGGGCAGGTACAGGGTTAGATACAGAGTAAAGCTCCCTCTACACTGTCCCATCAAACACTCCCAGGGCAGGTACAGGGTTAGATACAGAGTAAAGCTCCCTCTACACTGTCCCATCAAACACTCCCAGGGCAGGTACAGGGTTAGATACAGAGTAAAGCTCCCTCTACACTGTCCCATCAAACACTCCCAGGGGCAGGTACAGGGTTAGATACAGAGTAAAGCTCCCTCTACACTGTCCCATCAAACACTCCCAGGGCAGGTACAGGGTTAGATACAGAGTAAAGCTCCCTCTACACTGTCCCATCAAACACTCCCAGGGCAGGTACAGGGTTAGATACAGAGTAAAGCTCCCTCTACACTGTCCCATCAAACACTCCCAGGGCAGGTACAGGGTTAGATACAGAGTAAAGCTCCCTCTACACTGTCCCATCAAACACTCCCAGGGCAGGTACAGGGTTAGATACAGAGTAAAGCTCCCTCTACACCGTCCCATCAAACACTCCCAGGGCAGGTACAGGGTTAGATACAGAGTAAAGCTCCCTCTACACTGTCCCGTCAAACACTCCCAGGGCAGGTACATCACGGGTTAGATACAGAGTAAAGCTCCCTCTACACTGTCCCATCAAACACTCCCGGGGCAGGTACAGGGTTAGATACAGAGTAAAGCTCCCTCTACACTGTCCCATCAAACACTCCCAGGGCAGGTACAGGGTTAGATACAGAGTAAAGCTCCCTCTACACTGTCCCATCAAACACTCCCAGGGGCAGGTACAGGGTTAGATACAGAGTAAAGCTCCCTCCACACTGTCCCATCAAACACTCCCAGGGCAGGTACAGGGTTAGATACAGAGTAAAGCTCCCTCTACACTGTCCCATCAAACACTCCCAGGGCAGGTACAGGGTTAGATACAGAGTAAAGCTCCCTCTACACCGTCCCGCCAAACACTCCCAGGGCAGGTACAGGGTTAGATACAGAGTAAAGCTCCCTCTACACTGTCCCATCAAACACTCCCAGGGCAGGTACAGGGTTAGATACAGAGTAAAGCTCCCTCTACACTGTCCCATCAAACACTCCCAGGGCAGGTACAGGGTTAGATACAGAGTAAAGCTCCCTCTACACTGTCCCATCAAACACTCCCAGGGCAGGTACAGGGTTAGATACAGAGTAAAGCTCCCTCTACACTGTCCCATCAAACACTCCCAGGGCAGGTACAGGGTTAGATACAGAGTAAAGCTCCCTCTACACTGTCCCATCAAACACTCCCAGGGCAGGTACAGGGTTAGATACAGAGTAAAGCTCCCTCTACACTGTCCCGTCAAACACTCCCAGGGCAGGTACAGGGTTAGATACAGAGTAAAGCTCCCTCTACACTGTCCCGTCAAACACTCCCAGGGCAGGTACAGGGTTAGATACAGAGTAAAGCTCCCTCTACACTGTCCCGTCAAACACTCCCAGAGCAGGTACAGGGTTAGATACAGAGTAAAGCTCCCTCTACACTGTCCCATCAAACACTCCCAGGGCAGGTACAGGGTTAGATACAGAGTAAAGCTCCCTCTACACTGCCCCATCAAACATTCCCAGGGCAGGTACAGGGTTAGATACAGAGTAAAGCTCCCTCTACACTGTCCCATCAAACACTCCCAGGGCAGGTACAGGGTTAGATACAGAGTAAAGCTCCCTCTACACTGCCCCATCAAACACTCCCAGGGCAGGTACAGGGTTAGATACAGAGTAAAGCTCCCTCTACACTGTCCCGTCAAACACTCCCAGAGCAGGTACATCACGGGTTAGATAAAGTAGATATGGAGGAGAGAGAGATGCGGAGAGGTTTAGGGAGGGAATTCCAGAGCTTAGGGCCGAGGCACGGCCGCCAATGGCGGAGCGATGGGAATCGGGGGATGAGCAAGAGGCCGGAATTGGAGGAGGGCAGAGATCTCGGAGGGCGGTAGGGGCTGGAGGAGGTTACAGAGATGGTGGAGGGGGAGGGGGAGCGAGGGCCGTGGAGGGAGTTGAACAGGAGGATGAGAATTTTTAAAATGGAGGCGTTGCCAGAGTGGGAGTCGGTCAGCGAACACGGGGTGGGGGGGTGGGAGGATACTGTAAGCTCGGGATACCAGGAATTGGGCCGTGACACTTAACCCTTCGTCTCCTCCACGTGGCCAATGAAATCTCCGAAAACACCGAGAGGACAAAAGGGGGCAAAAGAGTGAACAACAATTAATTTTTGCTCCTCTTGATTCTGAGAAGCAAAGCTAAAAATTAATCTAAGGACTGATGGTCTCAGAACGTTCTGTGAAGGTTTGGTTTAAAACGAGCTTTCAACAAATGGCCATTTCTTTCTCCGGGGTTTACAGTTCCCATTAGAAAGATTCTATCAGCAGAAATCCATTAGGAGCTGCACACAAGGACTCAACACGTCTCATTAATTCTCACTCCCCATGCATCGTTCTCCACAAGACACTGACTCAGCAAGAGATACTTTCAGAGACGCTGACTGACTGACTGTGAGCCAAATTGGAGCTGCTTCCAGTCCCAACTCTCAGATACCAGCTCCTCCGTCACTCCCACACACACACACTGACCCACCCTCAGATACCAGCTCCTCCGTCACCCCCACACACAGTCTGTCCTACTCTCAGATACCAGCTCCTCCGTCACTCCCACACAGTCTGTCCCACTCTCAGATACCAGCTCCTCCATCACCCCCACACACAGTCTGTCCCACTCTCAGATACCAGCTCCTCCATCACCCCCACACACAGTCTGTCCCACTCTCAGATACCAGCTCCTCCATCACCCCCACACACAGTCTGTCCCACTCTCAGATACCAGCTCCTCCATCACCCCACACACAGTCTGTCCCACTCTCAGATACCAGCTCCTCCATCACCCCCACACACAGTCTGTCCCACTCTCAGATACCAGCTCCTCCATCACCCCCACACACAGTCTGTCCCACTCTCAGATACCAGCTCCTCCATCACCCCCACACAGTCTGTCCCACTCTCAGATACCAGCTCCTCCATCACCCCCACACACAGTCTGTCCCACTCTCAGATACCAGCTCCTCCATCACCCCCACACACAGTCTGTGCCACTCTCAGATACCAGCTCCTCCATCACCCCCACACACAGTCTGTCCCACTCTCAGATACCAGCTCCTCCATCACCCCCACACACAGTCTGTCCCACTCTCAGATACCAGCTCCTCCATCACCCACACACACAGTCTGTCCCACTCTCAGATACCAGCTCCTCCATCACCCCCACACACAGTCTGTCCCACTCTCAGATACCAGCTCCTCCATCACCCACACACACAGTCTGTCCCACTCTCAGATACCAGCTCCTCCATCACCCCCACACACAGTCTGTCCCACTCTCAGATACCAGCTCCTCCATCACTCCCACACACAGTCTGTCCCACTCTCAGATACCAACTCCTCCATCACCCCCACACACAGTCTGTCCCACTCTCAGATACCAGCTCCTCCATCACCCCCACATAGTCTGTCCCACTCTCAGATACCAGCTCCTCCATCACCCCCCCAGACAGTCTGTCCCACTCTCAGATACCAGCTCCTCCATCACCCCCACACACAGTCTGACCCACTCTCAGATACCAGCTCCTCCATCACCCCCACACTCAGTCTGTCCCACTCTCAGATACCAGCTCCTCCATCACCCACACACACAGTCTGTCCCACTCTCAGATACCAGCTCCTCCATCACCCCCACACAGTCTGTCCCACTCTCAGATACCAGCTCCTCCATCACCCCCACACACAGTCTGTCCCACTCTCAGATACCAGCTCCTCCATCACCCCCACACACAGTCTGTCCCACTCTCAGATACCAGCTCCTCCATCACCCCCACACACAGTCTGTCCCACTCTCAGATACCAGCTCCTCCATCACCCACACACACAGTCTGTCCCACTCTCAGATACCAGCTCCTCCATCACCCCCACACAGTCTGTCCCACTCTCAGATACCAGCTCCTCCATCACCCCCACACACAGTCTGTCCCACTCTCAGATACCAGCTCCTCCATCACCCCCACACACAGTCTGTCCCACTCTCAGATACCAGCTCCTCCATCACCCACACACACAGTCTGTCCCACTCTCAGATACCAGCTCCTCCATCACCCCCACACACAGTCTGTCCCACTCTCAGATACCAGCTCCTCCATCACCCCCACACACAGTCTGTCCCACTCTCAGATACCAGCTCCTCCATCACCCCCACACACAGTCTGTCCCACTCTCAGATACCAGCTCCTCCATCACCCTCACACAGTCTGTCCCACTCTCAGATACCAGCTCCTCCATCACCCCCACACACAGTCTGTCCCACTCTCAGATACCAGCTCCTCCATCACCCACACACACAGTCTGTCCCACTCTCAGATACCAGCTCCTCCATCACCCCCACACACAGTCTGTCCCACTCTCAGATACCAGCTCCTCCATCACCCCCACACACAGTCTGTCCCACTCTCAGATACCAGCTCCTCCATCACCCCCACACACAGTCTGTCCCACTCTCAGATACCAGCTCCTCCATCACCCCCACACACACAGTCTGTCCCACTCTCAGATACCAGCTCCTCCATCACCCCCACACACAGTCTGTCTCACTCTCAGATACCAGCTCCTCCATCACCCCCACACAGTCTGTCCCACTCTCAGATACCAGCTCCTCCATCACCCCCACACACAGTCTGTCCCACTCTCAGATACCAGCTCCTCCATCACCCCACACACAGTCTGTCCCACTCTCAGATACCAGCTCCTCCATCACCCCCACACACAGTCTGTCCCACTCTCAGATACCAGCTCCTCCATCACCCCCACACACAGTCTGTCCCACTCTCAGATACCAGCTCCTCCATCACCCCCACACAGTCTGTCCCACTCTCAGATACCAGCTCCTCCATCACCCCCACACACAGTCTGTCCCACTCTCAGATACCAGCTCCTCCATCACCCCCACACACAGTCTGTGCCACTCTCAGATACCAGCTCCTCCATCACCCCCACACACAGTCTGTCCCACTCTCAGATACCAGCTCCTCCATCACCCCCACACACAGTCTGTCCCACTCTCAGATACCAGCTCCTCCATCACCCCCACACACAGTCTGTCCCACTCTCAGATACCAGCTCCTCCATCACCCACACACACAGTCTGTCCCACTCTCAGATACCAGCTCCTCCATCACCCCCACACACAGTCTGTCCCACTCTCAGATACCAGCTCCTCCATCACCCACACACACAGTCTGTCCCACTCTCAGATACCAGCTCCTCCATCACCCCCACACACAGTCTGTCCCACTCTCAGATACCAGCTCCTCCATCACTCCCACACACAGTCTGTCCCACTCTCAGATACCAACTCCTCCATCACCCCCACACACAGTCTGTCCCACTCTCAGATACCAGCTCCTCCATCACCCCCACACACAGTCTGTCCCACTCTCAGATACCAGCTCCTCCATCACCCCCACACAGTCTGTCTCACTCTCAGATACCAGCTCCTCCATCACCCCCACACACAGTCTGTCCCACTCTCAGATACCAGCTCCTCCATCACCCCCACACACAGTCTGTCCCACTCTCAGATACCAGCTCCTCCATCACCCCCACACACAGTCTGTCCCACTCTCAGATACCAGCTCCTCCATCACCCCCACACACAGTCTGTCCCACTCTCAGATACCAGCTCCTCCGTCACTCCCACACACAGTCTGTCCCACTCTCAGATACCAGCTCCTCCATCACCCCCCCACAGTCTGTCCCACTCTCAGATACCAGCTCCTCCATCACCCCCACACACAGTCTGTCCCACTCTCAGATACCAGCTCCTCCATCACCCCCCCACAGTCTGTCCCACTCTCAGATACCAGCTCCTCCATCACCCCCACACACAGTCTGTCCCACTCTCAGATACCAGCTCCTCCATCACCCCCACACACAGTCTGTCCCACTCTCAGATACCAGCTCCTCCATCACCCCCACACACAGTCTGTCCCACTCTCAGATACCAGCTCCTCCATCACCCCCACACACAGTCTGTCCCACTCTCAGATACCAGCTCCTCCATCACCCCCACACACAGTCTGTCCCACTCTCAGATACCAGCTCCTCCATCACCCCCACACACAGTCTGTCCCACTCTCAGATACCAGCTCCTCCATCACCCTCACACACAACTGGGAATTGGATAAATATTTGAAAAAGAACAATTTTCAGGGCTGCCTGGAGAAAGAGCAGGGGGGAATGGGACTGAATGGATAGCTCTTTCAAAGAGCTGGCACAGGCACAATGGGCCGAGTGGCCTCCTCCCTTGCTGTGTGATTCGATGCCATTAATCCAAGGCGTCACCGCATTCAGTTTGGGTGTTTTAAAAGCCTGTCCAGGGGAAGGGGAGGCCGAGGGAGGGCAGTCTCCGGCAAGACGAGGGAGGAGGTGTCACGAGGGTCGAGTTTGACGCGGTGAGGGTGGAGGGAACAGGGCTGGAGGGCTGGGGAATTCTCCCCTGCCCTGGAAACTAAACAGTAACTCTGTGAGCCTGCTGTCGCTGCAGTAAGAACAGGATGACTGGCAGGAACGAAACACTTGAATTATCTCTCTGGGGAGACTGGTTTACCAATATACAGTAATAGGATGTGATCGGCTCCCAGTCATTTATTCACCCATGACAGTGTTAATTGGGAAGCCATCGACAGACGCAAAGAAATTAAGCCAACGGAAATCAATACCTTCGCTGTCTCCGATCTGTGTGTGACGTCTCCCCCTCCCTCTCTCTGTAACCTCCCCCGCCCCTCCGAGATCTCTGCCCTCCTCCAATTCCGGCCTCTTGCTCATCCCCCGATTCCCATCGCTCCGCCATTGGCGGCCGTGCCTGGGCCCTAAGCTCTGGAATTCCCTCCCTAAACCTCTCCCGCCTCTCTCTCTCCTCCTTTAAGACGCTCCTTAAAACCTCCCTCTCTGCCCAAGCTTTTGGTCACCTGTCCCAATATCTCCTTATGTGCCTCGGTCTCAAATTTTGTCTGATTTACGCTCCTGGGAAGGGCCTTGGGGACGTTTTACTGCGTTAAAGAGGCTGGATCAATGCAAGGCGTTGTCGTCGAAGGGTTCAGCGTTAAGTCCAGGCCACTCAGCCCATCGAAAGCTATGGTACTCTCCCCCCCCCCCCCCCCGCCCACCTCCCTCACCATCACAGGGTCTAACTCTCCGTTCTGGAAAGAGTCATCGCCTCACTTGCCTCTCAGCCCACACGAGGTGTCGACCTCACCCTCTCTCCGTGTGGGCTACTTTCCGACACCAGACAGGAAGCTGTTTTTACCCAGTTTGTTACCCTCTCTCTCTCCCCGCCCCGGTTTAATTTGAAATGGTGCTTTTTTACCACTAAGTATCAAACACCCCTCTATAAAGGCACGCACTCTCATTCCTCGCCTGTCAAGGTATCACCTGGGGTCATATAAAGAAAGACTTTGCATTTCTCCGGCCCCTTTCACCCCCTCGGGACGTCCCAAAGCCCCTCCCAGCCAATAAAGTACTTTTTTTAAAAAATGTGGTCACTGTTGTAATGTGGGAAACGCGGCAGCCAATTTGCGCACAGCAAGATCCCACAAACAGCGATGTGATAAATGATCAGATCATCTGTTTTTTAGTGATGTTGGTTGAGGGATAAATATCGGCCCCAGGACCCCGGGGAGAACGACCGCCCTCTCTGCTCTTCTTCCAATACATCCATCTGAAAGGGCAGACGGGGGTCTCATCCCGGAAGACGGCCCCTCCGACAGTGCGGCGCTCCCTCAGTACTGACCCTCCGACAGTGCGGCGCTCCCTCAGTACTGACCCTCCGACAGTGCGGCGCTCCCTCAGTACCGCCCCTCCGACAGTGCGGTGCTCCCTCAGTACCGCCCCTCCGACAGTGCGGCGCTCCCTCAGTACTGACCCTCCGACAGTGCGGCGCTCCCTCAGTACCGCCCCTCCGACAGTGCGGTGCTCCCTCAGTACCGCCCCCTCCGACAGTGCGGCGCTCCCTCAGTACCGACCCTCCGACAGTGCGGCGCTCCCTCAGTACCGCCCCTCCGACAGTGCGGCGCTCCCTCAGTACCGACCCTCCGACAGTGCGGCGCTCCCTCAGTACCGACCCTCCGACAGTGCGGCGCTCCCTCAGTACCGCCCCTCCGACAGTGCGGCGCTCCCTCAGTACCGACCCTCCGACAGTGCGGCGCTCCCTCAGTACCGACCCTCCGACAGTGCGGCGCTCCCTCAGTACCGACCCTCCGACAGTGCGGCGCTCCCTCAGTACCGACCCTCCGACAGTGCGGCGCTCCCTCAGTACCGACCCTCCGACAGTGCGGCGCTCCCTCAGTACCGACCCTCCGACAGTGCGGCGCTCCCTCAGTACCGACCCTCCGACAGTGCGGCGCTCCCTCAGTACCGACCCTCCGACAGTGCGGCGCTCCCTCAGTACCGACCCTCCGACAGTGCGGCGCTCCCTCAGTACCGACCCTCCGACAGTGCGGCGCTCCCTCAGTACCGCCCCTCCGACAGTGCGGCGCTCCCTCAGTACCGGCACCGGGGGGAGTGTCGGGGCCTGGATTACGGGGCTCGAACCCCCCACCTTCTGACTCCGAGGCGTGAGTGAGACCCCACTGAGCCAACGGAGAGGAACGGGGGCCCGGGGGGGGGGGGCTGTAACCCAGTTTGAAAGGATTATTTCCTGATTTCTGCAAGCTTTAATTGTATCTGTCTTGTCAATGGGTTATCAATTCTCACTGACAAACGTGGATATAAGTCACGGTGCCTGCCACAGCATATTACTGAATATTGGTAAATCTGTCTCTCCAGCAGATTTATTCCCTACTTTAGTAGCTACTCTGAGACCCCTTCTCGTCCTTTTTATTGCGGTCTCACGAATCTTCCCGGCCTCCAGCCGTCGAGTGACGCTGACCCTCTTGCAGGGGTCCGACAAGTCGAGGGGCAGGACTCGTCCCGCCTCCGCTGAGCCCGGCCTGCCGATCTCCCTCCTCCTCGCCCGCCCGCTTCGTCCCCTCTTGCCTTCGAGTGTCGCCGGGCTGCTCGGCTGCGGGAGGCAGCGGGCGCACCCAGGCCAACCCCAACTGGCGCAGGAAATGGAGACGTGCGTCTCCCTCAGACTTGGGGGGGGGGCCCTGAGATCCCCGCCAGGGAGGAGCCCGATCGAGTCAGTCAGTGTCCCATAGCCCGAAAGATTGTATTTGGGAAGAAGCTGCTGCAGGGAGGCAGGGCCCATCGACACAAAGTTATACACAACCTTTATTTAAGAAAAAAAATTAAAGCTACAGGCCCAGTGTTTACATTCGCTAAAGCCCCTTTAACGCATCTCTGAAACGTGAACGGCAGAATATTCACATACGGCTTTCAGGAGAGCAACTCTCTGTCCTGTGGGCTTGTGTGCTGCTTTTAACACTTTTCTTTTCAAAAAAAGCGCCTCGAATGTCGGCTTTTCCCTTGGGGCATGATGGAGGGGGGGGACGTGTCCCCTTTAAGGCCACAGAGTTATCCTCCCTGCCGCTGGGGACACCCCCGTCAGAGGCCAATTAGAAGAGGCACATCCCAAGGTCAATTGGAGGGGGGGCTTCCTCAGGCACATCCTGAGGCCAGTTCGAGGGGGATTCAGGCACCTCCTCGGCTCAATTATAGATTATTTCCCGGTAGATTGGCGGGTGCTTGTAAATCCCTGGCTTTCTGACTCGTGAGTACAACGGATTCGACTCCATGGACGGAAGGCTCGGTACCGCGCCAGGTGGTGCAATTACCCCACCGAGCCGCCGTGCGAGAGTTTCTGTTCCCCCTGCCCCACCCCAACATCCCCCCACCCCCGTTCATGTGTATGTGGGTGGGCATGCGCACACTTGTGTGCAGATGTGTGCATATGTGCACACTTGTGTCTGGGTGCATGCGCACACTTGTGTCTGGGTGCATGTGTGCACACACTTGTGTGCAGGTGCATGTGCACACTTGTGTCTGGGTGCATGCGCACACTTGTGTCTGGGTGCATGTGTGCATGCACACTTGTGTGATGCATGCGTGTGCGCACACTTGCGTCAGGGTCCATGTGCACACTTGTGTCTGGGTGCGTGCGTGTGCGCACACTTGTGTCTGGGTGCGTGTGCATACTTGTGTGCGGATGTGTGCGTGCACACTTGTGTCCAGGTGCATGTGCACACTTGTGTCTGGGTGTGTGCCTGTGCGCACACTTGTGTCTGGGTGCATGTGTGCATGCACACTTGTGTGATGCATGCGTGTGCGCACACTTGTGTCAGGGTCCATGTGCACACTTGTGTCTGGGTGCATGCGCACACTTGTGTCTGGGTGCATGTGTGTGCACACACTTGTGTGCAGGTGCAGGTGCACACTTGTGTCCAGGTGCATGTGCACACTTGTGTCTGGGTGCATGCGCACACTTGTGTCTGGGTGCATGCGTGCGTGCACACTTGTGTCCAGGTGCATGTGCACACTTGTGTCTGGGTGTGTGCCTGTGCGCACACTTGTGTCTGGGTGCATGTGTGCATGCACACTTGTGTGATGCATGCGTGTGCGCACACTTGCGTCAGGGTCCATGTGCACACTTGTGTCTGGGTGCGTGCGTGTGCGCACACTTGTGTCTGGGTGCGTGTGCATACTTGTGTGCGGATGTGTGCGTGCACGCTTGTGTCTGGGTGCATGCGCACACTTGTGTCTGGGTGCATGTGTGTGCACACACTTGTGTGCAGGTGCATGTGCACACTTGTGTGCAGGTGCATGTGCACACTTGTGTGCGGGTGCATGTGCACACTTGTGTGCGGGTGCATGTGCACACTTGTGTCCGGGTGCATGTGCACACTTGTGTCCGGGTGCATGTGCACACTTGTGTCCGGGTCCATGCGCACACTTGTGTCTGGGTGCATGCGTGCGTGCACACTTGTGTCCAGGTGCATGTGCACACTTGTGTCTGGGTGTGTGCCTGTGCGCACACTTGTGTCTGGGTGCATGTGTGCATGCACACTTGTGTGATGCATGCGTGTGCGCACACTTGTGTCAGGGTCCATGTGCACACTTGTGTCTGGGTGCGTGCGTGTGCGCACACTTGTGTCTGGGTGCGTGTGCATACTTGTGTGCGGATGTGTGCGTGCACGCTTGTGTCTGGGTGCATGCGCACACTTGTGTCTGGGTGCATGTGTGTGCACACACTTGTGTCCGGGTGCATGTGCACACTTGTGTCTGGGTGCATGCGCACACTTGTGTCTGGGTGCGTGCGTGCGTGCACACTTGTGTCCAGGTGCATGTGCACACTTGTGTCTGGGTGTGTGCCTGTGCACACACTTGTGTCTGGGTGCATGTGTGCATGCACACTTGTGTGATGCATGTGTGTGCGCACACTTGTGTCAGGGTCCATGTGCACACTTGTGTCTGGGTGCGTGCGTGCACACTTGTGTCTGGGTGCGTGCGTGTGCGCACACTTGTGTCTGGGTGCGTGTGCATACTTGTGTGTGGATGTGTGCGTGCACACTTGTGTCTGGGTGCATGCGTGCATGCACACTTGTGTCCAGGTGCATGTGCACACTTGTGTCTGGGTGTGTGCCTGTGCGCACACTTGTGTCTGGGTGCATGCACACTTGTGTGATGCATGCGTGTGCGCACACTTGTGTCAGGGTCCATGTGCACACTTGTGTCTGGGTGCATGCGTGTGTGCACACTTGTGTCTGGGTGCATGTGTGTGCACACACTTGTGTGCAGGTGCATGTGCACACTTGTGTCCAGGTGCATGTGCACACTTGTGTCTGGGTGTGTGCCTGTGCACACACTTGTGTCCAGGTGCATGTGCACACGTGTGTCTGGGTGTGTGCCTGTGTGCACACTTGTGTCTGGGTGCATGTGTGTGCACACACTTGTGTGCAGGTGCATGTGCACACTTGTGTCCAGGTGCATGTGCACACTTGTGTCTGGGTGTGTGCCTGTGCACACACTTGTGTCCAGGTGCATGTGCACACGTGTGTCTGGGTGTGTGCCTGTGCGCACACTTGTGTCTGGGTGCATGTGTGCATGCACACTTGTGTGATGCATCCTCCTCCTCCTCCCCCCCGTCCCCCCCCGGCCCAGTGCCCCACTATCTGGCCTGACACTGACCACGATGGGTTCTGCCTGAGGGCCCTGTAAAGACGAGCCCGCCAGCGAGAGGCAGCACTTTCGAGTGGGAGGGAGGGGTACGACCTCTCTTTAAGGAAAGCTCTCTGCTACAAAATGGGCGATGAGGACGAGCACAGGTTTTCACAAACAGGCCCCTGAAACAAGGCGACGTTACAGCCCCGAGGAATCAATGCAAGGTTCTGAGTGCTGTTCGAACTCTTTAAATCACCCCCCTCCTCGTGCCCACTCCCCACGTCCCCCTGGAAGCCTGCATATAAGACTAATCCGTTGTAAATAATTACTAACCGTTACCCTGGCATCGGGAGTCAGAAGGAGGTTATACGGCATTAATTTTAAACAGAATCATTAGCCAGCCCTTTTCCACTGTGTTCACCCTTTCATCTCTCTTCAGAAAACGCGGCTGTGACCTATTTTCTGAAATAAAAGCTTTTATAAATATTTCATAAAGGCCTTTGTGCTTTCCCGTGTGGGGTGGGAGAATATTAAACAGAACTGCACAGCAGAGAAACAGGCCATTCGGCCCATCTGGTCTATACTGGTATTTATAGGAGCCTTTTAAAAAAAAATTCAGGCCGTTCGGCCCATCGTGCCTCTTTTAGTCCCATTCCCCCACGTAGCCCCGCAAAATTTTTCCTTTTCGAGTATTTGTCCAACTCCCTTTCAAAAGTTACTGTTGAATCTGCTTCCACTGCCCTTTTCGAGAACGCATTCCAGCTCAGCTCAGCTCTCCCGGGGAGTGGGGCAGCGCAGGGCAACTCGACAGGGGGCGCCCGAGGGAGGGGGAGGGCGTCCTGGTCGACGCTCGCACGACAGCCGCCCTCTGGGCTCAGGTAGGGAGAGTTGGTCACTCGGGCGGGACACTGAAGGGGGCCGGGGAGTCAGGACTGAGGGATCCGTAGCACAGCGAGAGAGGGAAGGGAGTATGGAAAGTTTAGAACAGAAACTCGCTAAATTCGGAAAGGACCAGAGCGGGGACGATGAGGAGAATCAGAGTGACGCAGAAACGGCGACAGTCGTTTACACCAGGAAGGCAGTTGGAACTGGTGAAAACTTCGGGCTGTGGTTCAGCGACTGGCCTGTTTCTCGACAGTTGCTTTGCACCTGTAATGAGGTGTGACGTCCAGTCCGGGACATCTGGAGGCTGCCAGACGCACGCTCGATGCACATTTTCGACACAGACTTGTCCTTATCGCTCACGGATGAGACAGGAGGTGCGACACCATGTAATGGACACTGTATTATTCCGCTCCGAAGGTCCCTTTTGAGGCCACATATTCTAATTGCTGTTAAGTAAACACTTGGTGAGGTCAATTGGAGTTCAGTTGGTTTTTGTTGAGGGAGCTTTGCATATTGTAACTTCTTGTGAATTCAGGCTGGAGGTACTGTACCCCAGTGTTATACAGTGAGAGACCCGGACCCCCCAGTACTGTACCCCAGTGTTATACAGTGACAGACCCGGACCCACCAGTACTGTACCCCAGTGTTATACAGTGAGAGACCCGGACCCCCCAGTACTGTACCCCAGTGTTATACAGTGACAGACCCGGACCCACCAGTACTGTACCCCAGTGTTATACAGTGAGAGACCCGGACCCCCCAGTACTGTACCCCAGTGTTATACAGTGACAGACCCGGACCCACCAGTACTGTACCCCAGTGTTATACAGTGAGAGACCCGGACCCACCAGTATTGTACCCCAGTGTTATACAGTGAGAGACCTGGACCCACCAGTACTGTACCCCAGTGTTATACAGTGAGAGACCTGGACCCACCAGTACTGTACCCCAGTGTTATACAGTGAGAGACCTGGACCCACCAGTACTGTACCCCAGTGTTATACAGTGAGAGACCCCGGACCCCCAGTACTGTACCCCAGTGTTATACAGTGACAGACCCGGACCCACCAGTACTGTACCCCAGTGTTATACAGTGACAGACCCGGACCCACCAGTACTGTACCCCAGTGTTATACAGTGAGAGACCCGGACCCCCCAGTACTGTACCCCAGTGTTATACAGTGACAGACCCGGACCCCCCAGTACTGTACCCCAGTGTTATACAGTGAGAGACCCGGACCCACCAGTACTGTACCCCCAGTGTTATACAGTGAGAGACCCGGACCCACCAGTACTGTACCCCAGTGTTATACAGTGAGAGACCCGGACCCACCAGTACTGTACCCCAGTGTTATACAGTGACAGACCCGGACCCACCAGTACTGTACCCCAGTGTTATACAGTGAGAGACCCGGACCCACCAGTACTGTACCCCAGTGTTATACAGTGACAGACCCGGACCCCCCAGTACTGTACCCCAGTGTTATACAGTGACAGACCCGGACCCACCAGTACTGTACCCCAGTGTTATACAGTGACAGACCCGGACCCACCAGTACTGTACCCCAGTGTTATACAGTGACAGACCCGGACCCACCAGTACTGTACCCCAGTGTTATACAGTGACAGACCCGGACCCACCAGTACTGTACCCCAGTGTTATACAGTGACAGACCCGGACCCCCCAGTACTGTACCCCAGTGTTATACAGTGACAGACCCGGACCCCCCAGTACTGTACCCCAGTGTTATACAGTGAGAGACCCGGACCCACCAGTACTGTACCCCAGTGTTATACAGTGACAGACCCGGACCCACCAGTACTGTACCCCAGTGTTATAAAGTGAGAGACCCGGACCCACCAGTACTGTACCCCAGTGTTATACAGTGACAGACCCGGACCCACCAGTACTGTACCCCAGTGTTATACAGTGAGAGACCCGGACCCACCAGTACTGTACCCCAGTGTTATACAGTGAGAGACCCGGACCCACCAGTACTGTACCCCAGTGTTATACAGTGAGAGACCCGGACCCCCCAGTACTGTACCCCAGTGTTATACAGTGAGAGACCCGGACCCCCCAGTACTGTACCCCAGTGTTATACAGTGAGAGACCCGGACCCCCCAGTACTGTACCCCAGTGTTATACAGTGAGAGACCTGGACCCCCCAGTACTGTACCCCAGTGTTATACAGTGAGAGACCTGGACCCCCCAGTACTGTACCCCAGTGTTATACAGTGAGAGACCTGGACCCCCCAGTACTGTACCCCAGTGTTATACAGTGACAGACCTGGACCCACCAGTACTGTACCCCAGTGTTATACAGTGACAGACCTGGACCCACCAGTACTGTACCCCAGTGTTATACAGTGACAGACCCGGACCCACCAGTACTGTACCCCAGTGTTATACAGTGACAGACCCGGACCCCCCAGTACTGTACCCCAGTGTTATACAGTGACAGACCCGGACCCACCAGTACTGTACCCCAGTGTTATACAGTGAGAGACCCGGACCCACCAGTACTGTACCCCAGTGTTATACAGTGACAGACCCGGACCCCCCAGTACTGTACCCCAGTGTTATACAGTGAGAGACCTGGACCCACCAGTACTGTACCCCAGTGTTATACAGTGAGAGACCTGGACCCACCAGTACTGTACCCCAGTGTTATACAGTGAGAGACCTGGACCCCCCAGTACTGTACCCCAGTGTTATACAGTGACAGACCTGGACCCACCAGTACTGTACCCCAGTGTTATACAGAGAGAGACCCGGACCCCCCAGTACTGTACCCCAGTGTTATACAGTGAGAGACCTGGACCCACCAGTACTGTACCCCAGTGTTATACAGTGAGAGACCTGGACCCACCAGTACTGTACCCCAGTGTTATACAGTGAGAGACCTGGACCCACCAGTACTGTACCCCAGTGTTATACAGTGAGAGACCTGGACCCCCCAGTACTGTACCCCAGTGTTATACAGTGACAGACCCGGACCCACCAGTACTGTACCCCAGTGTTATACAGTGACAGACCCGGACCCACCAGTACTGTACCCCAGTGTTATACAGTGACAGACCCGGACCCACCAGTACTGTACCCCAGTGTTATACAGTGACAGACCCGGACCCCCCAGTAGTGTACCCCAGTGTTATACAGTGAGAGACCTGGACCCACCAGTACTGTACCCCAGTGTTATACAGTGAGAGACCTGGACCCCCCAGTACTGTACCCCAGTGTTATACAGTGACAGACCTGGACCCACCAGTACTGTACCCCAGTGTTATACAGAGACAGACCTGGACCCACCAGTACTGTACCCCAGTGTTATACAGTGACAGACCTGGACCCCCAGTACTGTACCCCAGTGTTATACAGTGAGAGACCTGTCCCCACCAGTACTGTACCCCAGTGTTATACAGTGAGAGACCTGGACCCACCAGTACTGTACCCCAGTGTTATACAGTGAGAGACCTGGACCCACCAGTACTGTACCCCCAGTGTTATACAGTGAGAGACCTGGACCCACCAGTACTGTACCCCAGTGTTATACAGTGAGAGACCTGGACCCCCCCAGTACTGTACCCCAGTGTTATACAGTGACAGACCCGGACCCACCAGTACTGTACCCCAGTGTTATACAGTGACAGACCCGGACCCACCAGTACTGTACCCCAGTGTTATACAGTGACAGACCCGGACCCACCAGTACTGTACCCCAGTGTTATACAGTGACAGACCCGGACCCCCCAGTAGTGTACCCCAGTGTTATACAGTGAGAGACCTGGACCCACCAGTACTGTACCCCAGTGTTATACAGTGAGAGACCTGGACCCCCCAGTACTGTACCCCAGTGTTATACAGTGACAGACCTGGACCCACCAGTACTGTACCCCAGTGTTATACAGTGACAGACCCGGACCCACCAGTACTGTACCCCAGTGTTATACAGAGACAGACCTGGACCCACCAGTACTGTACCCCAGTGTTATACAGTGACAGACCTGGACCCCCAGTACTGTACCCCAGTGTTATACAGTGAGAGACCTGTCCCCACCAGTACTGTACCCCAGTGTTATACAGTGAGAGACCCGGACCCCCCAGTAGTGTACCCCAGTGTTATACAGTGAGAGACCTGGACCCACCAGTACTGTACCCCAGTGTTATACAGTGAGAGACCTGGACCCCCCAGTACTGTACCCCAGTGTTATACAGTGACAGACCTGGACCCACCAGTACTGTACCCCAGTGTTATACAGTGACAGACCCGGACCCACCAGTACTGTACCCCAGTGTTATACAGTGACAGACCTGGACCCACCAGTACTGTACCCCAGTGTTATACAGTGACAGACCTGGACCCCCAGTACTGTACCCCAGTGTTATACAGTGAGAGACCTGGACCCACCAGTACTGTACCCCAGTGTTATACAGTGACAGACCTGGACCCACCAGTACTGTACCCCAGTGTTATATGAACTCTGAGCATGTCAAGTTTGCAATGACAGAATCGACTGGCTGTTTTTTTAACCACAGTACAAGTATGGAAATGTCACCTGACCACCGGGGCGCCTAGCAACAATGCAGTGGTGGGATGGCGGAGGGGGTGGGACCCGTAATCTATTTGTCGATCGATATGTTAAAAAATAACACACAAGCACAGACAATTTGCAAGGTCCTGTGTTGCCGGAGACACAGTGCAATAATAAATTATATATATATATAATATATATAAAAAAAACTAAATTAAAATTATATTAACTCTATTACAAGACAACACAGGCAGCATTGACATGGGAATCAAACATTGTTCTGTTTCAGGTGGGCGTGACAATAGCCCAGACAGTAGCCCAGACAGTAGCCCAGACAGTCGCCCAGACAGTCGCCCAGACAGTAGCCCAGACTGCTTGGCGGCGGCCACCTTGTGCCCCCTTGTGGCGGGTGTCAGGAGTGGCGACCCGGCCCCTCCCCCTTCTCCTCCTGTGGGGGTTGCCCATTTGGTCGGGGGGGGGGGCGGGGGAGATCAGATCGGGGGGGGGGGGGGGTTGGGGCAAAGCAGACACCCCGTCTGCGCTGTCGCTCAGCGCGTGTGTCGCCTCGCCAGGAGGCCGTCTGAGGTGCCCCGGGTCAGCTGGGTGGGCTGGGAGAATCCTTGGAGGGGGGGGGGCGCGCCGGAAATGGCACGAGAGGCGATTGTAACGTAACTGAGGGGGCGGCTGTGACGTCCGGGAGGGGGGCGACTGTGACGTCCGGGAGGGGGCGACTGTGACGTACGGGAGGGGGCGACTGTGACGTACGGGAGGGGGACGACTGTGACGTACGGGAGGGGGGCGACTGTGACGTACGGGAGGGGGACGACTGTGACGTACGGTGAGGGGGACGACTGTGACGTACGGGAGGGGGACGACTGTGACGTACGGGGAGGGGGACGACTGTGACGTACGGGAGGGGGACGACTGTGACGTACGGGAGGGGGGACGACTGTGACGTACGGGAGGGGGGCGACTGTGACGTACGGGAGGGGGGCGACTGTGACGTACGGGAGGGGGCGACTGTGACGTACGGGAGGGGGGAACGACTGTGACGTCCGGGAGGGGACGACTGTGACGTACGGGAGGGGGAACGACTGTGACGTAAGGGAGGGGGGCGACTGTGACGTACGGGAGGGGAACGACTGTGACGTAAGGGAGGGGGACGACTGTGACGTCCGGGAGGGGGACGACTGTGACGTCCGGGAGGGGGGACGACTGTGACGTACGGGAGGGGGGGCGACTGTGACGTACGGGAGGGGGGCGACTGTGACGTACGGGAGGGGGAACGACTGTGACGTCCGGGAGGGGGACGACTGTGACGTACGGGAGGGGGAACGACTGTGACGTAAGGGAGGGGGGCGACTGTGACGTACGGGAGGGGAACGACTGTGACGTAAGGGAGGGGGGCGACTGTGACGTACGGGAGGGGGACGACTGTGACGTAAGGGAGGGGGACGACTGTGACGTAAGGGAGGGGGACGACTGTGACGTAAGGGAGGGGGGCGACTGTGACGTACGGGAGGGGGAACGACTGTGACGTACGGGAGGGGGACGACTGTGACGTAAGGGAGGGGGCAACTGTGACGTAAGGGAGGGGGACGACTGTGACGTACGGGAGGGGGGCGACTGTGACGTACGGGAGGGGGGCGACTGTGACGTACGGGAGGGGGGCGACTGTGACGTACGGGAGGGGGGGCGACTGTGACGTACGGGAGGGGGGCGACTGTGACGTACGGGAGGGGGGCGACTGTGACGTCCGGGAGGGGGAACGACTGTGACGTACGGGAGGGGGACGAGTGTGACGTAAGGGAGGGGGGGACTGTGACGTAAGGGAGGGGGACGACTGTGACGTACGGGAGGGGGACGTCTGTGACGTACGGGAGGGGGGCGACTGTGACGTAAGAGAGGGGGACGACTGTGACGTACGGGAGGGGGCGACTGTGACGTACGGGAGGGGGGCGACTGTGACGTACGGGAGGGGGACGACTGTGACGTGAGGGAGGGGGGAACGACTGTGACGTCCGGGAGGGGGACGACTGTGACGTAAGGGAGGGGGACGACTGTGACGTAAGGGAGGGGGCGACTGTGACGTAAGGGAGGGGGCGACTGTGACGTAAGGGAGGGGGGCGACTGTGACGTAAGGGAGGGGGCGACTGTGACGTAAGGGAGGGGGCGACTGTGACGTCCGGGAGGGGGAACGACTGTGACGTACGGGAGGGGGGACGACTGTGACGTAAGGGAGGGGGCGACTGTGACGTACGGGAGGGGGACGACTGTGACGTCCGGGAGGGGGACGACTGTGACGTACAGGAGGGGACGACTGTGACGTACAGGAGGGGACGACTGTGATGTAAGGGAGGGGGGACGACTGTGACGTACGGGAGGGGGGGCGACTGTGACGTAAGGGAGGGGGCGACTGTGACGTAAGGGAGGGGGACGACTGTGACGTAAGGGAGGGGGCGACTGTGACGTAAGGGAGGGGGACGACTGTGACGTAAGGGAGGGGGACGACTGTGACGTCCGGGAGGGGACGACTGTGACGTAAGGGAGGGGGGGCGACTGTGACGTACGGGAGGGGACGACTGTGACGTAAGGGAGGGGGACGACTGTGACGTAAGGGAGGGGGCGACTGTGACGTAAGGGAGGGGGATGACTGTGACGTAAGGGAGGGGGACGACTGTGACATCCGGGAGGGGGACGAGTGTGACATCCGGGAGGGGGACGAGTGTGACGTCCGGGAGGGGGACGAGTGTGACGTCCGGGAGGGGGACGAGTGTGACGTCCGGGAGGGGGACGACTGTGACGTCCGGGAGGGGGACGACTGTGACGTCCGGGAGGGGGACGACTGTGACGTCCGGGAGGGGGACGACTGTGACGTCCGGGAGGGGGGACGACTGTGACGTCCGGGAGGGGGACGACTGTGACGTCCGGGAGGGGGGCGGCTGTGACGTACGGGAGGGGGGCGACTGTGACGTACGGGAGGGGGACGACTGTGACGTAAGGGAGGGGACGACTGTGACGTACGGGAGGGGGACGACTGTGACGTACGGGAGGGGGACGACTGTGACGTTCGGGAGGGGGGCGACTGTGACGTACGGGAGGGGGACGACTGTGACGTAAGGGAGGGGGACGACTGTGACGTAAGGGAGGGGGGACGACTGTGACGTAAGGGAGGGGACGACTGTGACGTAAGGGAGGGGGACGACTGTGACGTAAGGGGAGGGGGCGACTGTGACGTAAGGGAGGGGGACGACTGTGACGTCCGGGAGGGGGACGACTGTGACGTAAGGGAGGGGACGACTGTGACGTACGGGAGGGGGAACGACTGTGACGATCCGGAGGGGGACGACTGTGACGTCCGGGAGGGGACGACTGTGACGTAAGGGAGGGGGACGACTGTGACGTCCGGGAGGGGGACGACTGTGACGTCCGGGAGGGGACGACTGTGACGTAAGGGAGGGGACGACTGTGACGTCCGGGAGGGGGGACGACTGTGACGTACGGGAGGGGGGCGACTGTGACGTACGGGAGGGGGACGACTGTGACGTAAGGGAGGGGGACGACTGTGACGTAAGGGAGGGGGACGACTGTGACGTAAGGGAGGGGACGACTGTGACGTAAGGGAGGGGGACGACTGTGACGTAAGGGAGGGGGCGACTGTGACGTAAGGGAGGGGGACGACTGTGACGTCCGGGAGGGGGACGACTGTGACGTAAGGGAGGGGGACGACTGTGACGTACGGGAGGGGGAACGACTGTGACATCCGGGAGGGGGACGACTGTGACGTCCGGGAGGGGACGACTGTGACGTAAGGGAGGGGGACGACTGTGACGTCCGGGAGGGGGACGACTGTGACGTCCGGGAGGGGACGACTGTGACGTAAGGGAGGGGACGACTGTGACGTCCGGGAGGGGACGACTGTGACGTAAGGGAGGGGACGACTGTGACGTCTGGGAGGGGACGACTGTGACGTCCGGGAGGGGACGACTGTGACGTAAGGGAGGGGACGACTGTGACGTCCGGGAGGGGGACGACTGTGACGTCCGGGAGGGGACGACTGTGACGTAAGGGAGGGGACGACTGTGACGTCCGGGAGGGGACGACTGTGACGTAAGGGAGGGGGACGACTGTGACGTCCGGGAGGGGGACGACTGTGACGTCCGGGAGGGGACGACTGTGACGTAAGGGAGGGGACGACTGTGACGTCCGGGAGGGGACGACTGTGACGTAAGGGAGGGGGACGACTGTGACGTACGGGAGGGGACGACTGTGACGTAAGGGAGGGGACGACTGTGACGTCTGGGAGGGGACGACTGTGACGTAAGGGAGGGGGACGACTGTGACGTACGGGAGGGGGAACGACTGTGACGTACGGGACGCTTTCGACAGCTTGCGAGTTCCCCAGACACGTGCTGACTCGTGACGGGGGGGGGGGGGGCAGGGGGGGGGGCCGGGAAGGGGATCCTGGGTTGTGAGGATAAAGGTTGAAACGTGTGCGGCTAACCGAGGGCAGGACGGCAGGCCCGCTGGGTGAGACGACAAGCAGGACAATCGGGTATCCCACAGCCCCTCA
>NC_090369.1:3615230-3617928 GCF_035084215.1 Heptranchias perlo | reverse complement strand
TATGGGACAGTGTAGAGGGAGCTTTACTCTGTACCTAACCCTGGTACCTGCCCTGGGAGTGTTTGATGGGACAGTGTAGAGGGAGCTTTACTCTGTACCTAACCCTGTACCTGCCCTGGGAGTGTTTGATGGGACAGTGTAGAGGGAGCTTTTACTCTGTACCTAACCCTGTACCTGCCCTGGGAGTGTTTGATGGGACAGTGTAGAGGGAGCTTTACTCTGTACCTAACCCTGTACCTGCCCTGGGAGTGTTTGATGGGGACAGTGTAGAGGGAGCTTTACTCTGTACCTAACCCTGTACCTGCCCTGGGAGTGTTTGATGGGACAGTGTAGAGGGAGCTTTACTCTGTGACCTAACCCTGTACCTGCCCTGGGAGTGTTTGATGGGACAGTGTAGAGGGAGCTTTACTCTGTACCTAACCCTGTACCTGCCCTGGGAGTGTTTGATGGGGACAGTGTAGAGGGAGCTTTACTCTGTACCTAACCCTGTACCTGCCCTGGGAGTGTTTGATGGGACAGTGTAGAGGGAGCTTTACTCTGTACCTAACCCTGTACCTGCCCTGGGAGTGTTTGATGGGACAGTGTAGAGGGAGCTTTACTCTGTACCTAACCCTGTACCTGCCCTGGGAGTGTTTGATGGGACAGTGTAGAGGGAGCTTTACTCTGTACCTAACCCTGTACCTGCCCTGGGAGTGTTTGATGGGACAGTGTAGAGGGAGCTTTACTCTGTACCTAACCCTGTACCTGCCCTGGGAGTGTTTGATGGGACAGTGTAGAGGGAGCTTTACTCTGTACCTAACCCTGTACCTGCCCTGGGAGTGTTTGATGGGGACAGTGTAGAGGGAGCTTTACTCTGTGATCTAACCCTGTACCTGCCCTGGGAGTGTTTGATGGGACAGTGTAGAGGGAGCTTTACTCTGTATCTAACCCTGTACCTGCCCTGGGAGTGTTTGATGGGACAGTGTAGAGGGAGCTTTACTCTGTATCTAACCCTGTACCTGCCCTGGGAGTGTTTGATGGGACAGTGTAGAGGGAGCTTTACTCTGTATCTAACCCTGTACCTGCCCTGGGAGTGTTTGATGGGACAGTGTAGAGGGAGCTTTACTCTGTATCTAACCCTGTACCTGCCCCGGGAGTGTTTGATGGGACAGTGTAGAGGGAGCTTTACTCTGTACCTAACCCTGTACCTGCCCTGGGAGTGTTTGATGGGGACAGTGTAGAGGGAGCTTTACTCTGTGTCTAACCCTGTACCTGCCCTGGGAGTGTTTGATGGGACAGTGTAGAGGGAGCTTTACTCTGTATCTAACCCTGTACCTGCCCTGGGAGTGTTTGACGGGACAGTGTAGAGGGAGCTTTACTCTGTATCTAACCCTGTACCTGCCCTGGGAGTGTTTGTTGGGACAGTGTAGAGGGAGCTTTACTCTGTATCTAACCCTGTACCTGCCCTGGGAGTGTTTGATGGGACAGTGTAGAGGGAGCTTTACTCTGTATCTAACCCTGTACCTGCCCTGGGAGTGTTTGATGGGACAGTGTAGAGGGAGCTTTACTCTGTATCTAACCCTGTACCTGCCCCGGGAGTGTTTGATGGGACAGTGTAGAGGGAGCTTTACTCTGTATCTAACCCTGTACCTGCCCTGGGAGTGTTTGATGGGACAGTGTAGAGGGAGCTTTACTCTGTATCTAACCCTGTACCTGCCCTGGGAGTGTTTGATGGGACAGTGTAGAGGGAGCTTTACTCTGTATCTAACCCTGTACCTGCCCTGGGAGTGTTTGATGGGACAGTGTAGAGGGAGCTTTACTCTGTATCTAACCCTGTACCTGCCCTGGGAGTGTTTGATGGGACAGTGTAGAGGGAGCTTTACTCTGTATCTAACCCTGTACCTGCCCTGGGAGTGTTTGATGGGACAGTGTAGAGGGAGCTTTACTCTGCATCTAACCCTGTACCTGCCCTGGGAGTGTTTGATGGGACAGTGTAGAGGGAGCTTTACTCTGTATCTAACCCTGTACCTGCCCTGGGAGTGTTTGATGGGACAGTGTAGAGGGAGCTTTACTCTGTATCTAACCCTGTACCTGCCCTGGGAGTGTTTGATGGGACAGTGTAGAGGGAGGTTTACTCTGTATCTAACCCTGTACCTGCCCTGGGAGTGTTTGATGGGACAGTGTAGAGGGAGCTTTACTCTGCATCTAACCCTGTACCTGCCCTGGGAGTGTTTGATGGGACAGTGTAGAGGGAGCTTTACTCTGTATCTAACCCTGTACCTGCCCTGGGAGTGTTTGATGGGACAGTGTAGAGGGAGCTTTACTCTGTATCTAACCCTGTACCTGCCCTGGGAGTGTTTGATGGGACAGTGTAGAGGGAGCTTTACTCTGTATCTAACCCTGTACCTGCCCTGGGAGTGTTTGACGGGACGGTGTAGAGGGAGCTTTACTCTGTATCTAACCCTGTACCTGCCCTGGGAGTGTTTGACGGGACGGTGTAGAGGGAGCTTTACTCTGTATCTAACCCTGTACCTGCCCTGGGAGTGTTTGATGGGACAGTGTAGAGGGAGCTTTACTCTGTATCTAACCCTGTACCTGCCCTGGGAGTGTTTGATGGGGACAGTGTAGAGGGAGCTTTACTCTGTATCTAACCCTGTACCTGCCCTGGGATTCGAGGGGACAGGCATCCAGTGTAGTCAATGGGAATGGGGGAGGGGGG
>NC_090369.1:3512730-3610230 GCF_035084215.1 Heptranchias perlo | reverse complement strand
GAGGCAGACACACCCCAGACTCACACACACACAGAGGCAGACACACCCAGACTCACACACACAGAGAGGCAGACACACCCCAGACTCTCACACACAGAAGCAGACACACCCCAGACTCACACACACAGAAGCAGACACACCCAGACTCACACACAGAGAGACAGACACACCCCAGACTCACACACACAGAGAGGCAGACACACCCCAGACTCACACACACACAGAGGCAGACACACCCCAGACTCACACACACACAGAGAGGCAGACACACCCCAGACTCACACTCACACACACACAGAGAGGCAGACACACCCCAGACTCACACACGCTCTGCCTTATCGATGGGGGGACGATGCTTGATGCCTCCGGCCACACAATGGAAGGGGTTCAGGAGCGGCAGGCTGCTAATCAAAGCTCAGAGCTGCTGTTAACACCAATCTGCACTGACACACTTCAGCCTGCAGCCATCTGCTTTGCCGAGCGGCAGCCGGCGGCTGCAAGGTATCGGCGTTCCCTCTGGGGTGTGTCTGCCTCTGTGTGTGTGTGTGTGTGTGTGTGTGTGCCTCAATCCTCCTCTCCCAACCTGACAAATCGCACCTCCCCGCTTACAGACCGTCCAAGTCCTTTCCATGTCCAAAACAAAATCCCCCCTCCCCCTGCCGCCTACTCCCCGACTCCCCAGATTCTGCAGGCTGCATTCTTTTCGAATCACAGTATGACACAGCTCGGAAGGTGGCCCTTCGGCCCATCGTACCGGTGCCAGCTCAAACCCCGCCCACCCCCTCCTTCGAGGCGGGGGAAATCACACACACACGTGCCGGATTGAAGAGGCCGGGTGGTCTTGTTGGGGATGCTCGCCCAAGCTCCTCCACGCCCTGAGCCTCTCGCGCCGAGTGTCGGCGGGCTATTTGACTGTGTGGGGCCTCGTCTCCCGTCTTCACCCGACGCGCGCCCACTTTCCAGTAACGTGGGGAAGGGGGTGGGACAGGGCGGCTGGATCAGGAGAGGGAACCCTGCCTGAACTCTTCATCCCCTCTCTACGGATCCAGGGTCACTGAGGCAAATTGTAGCACACATCCCTCACTGTAACACTCTGATATACCCCACACCCCTCACTGTAACACTCTGATATACCCCACACCCCTCACTGTAACACTCTGATATACCCCACACCCCTCACTGTAACACTCTGATATACCCCACACCCCTCACTGTAACACTCTGATATACCCCACACCCCTCACTGTAACACTCTGATATATCCCACACCCCTCACTGTAACACTGTGATATACCCCACACCCCTCACTGTAACACTCTGATATACCCCACACCCCTCACTGTAACACTCTGATATATCCCACACCCCTCACTGCAACACTCTGATATATCCCACACCCCTCACTGTAACACTCTGATATACCCCACACCCCTCACTGTAACACTCTGATATATCCCACACCCCTCACTGTAACACTCTGATATATCCCACACCCCTCACTGTAACACTCTGATATATCCCACACCCCTCACTGTAACACTCTGATATACCCCACACCCCTCACTGTAACACTCTGATATACCCCACACCCCTCACTGTAACACTCTGATATACCCCACACCCCTCACTGTAACACTCTGATATACCCCACACCCCTCACTGTAACACTCTGATATACCCCACACCCCTCACTGTAACACTCTGATATACCCCACACCCCTCACTGTAACACTCTGATATACCCCACACCCCTCACTGTAACACTCTGATATACCCCACACCCCTCACTGCAACACTCTGATATATCCCACACCCCTCACTGTAACACTCTGATATACCCCACACCCCTCACTGTAACACTCTGATATATCCCACACCCCTCACTGTAACACTCTGATATATCCCACACCCCTCACTGTAACACTCTGATATATCCCACACCCCTCACTGTAACACTCTGATATACCCCACACCCCTCACTGTAACACTCTGATATACCCCACACCCCTCACTGTAACACTCTGATATACCCCACACCCCTCACTGTAACACTCTGATATACCCCACACCCCTCACTGTAACACTCTGATATATCCCACACCCCTCACTGTAACACTCTGATATATCCCACACCCCTCACTGTAACACTCTGATATATCCCACACCCCTCACTGTAACACTCTGATATACCCCACACCCCTCACTGTAACACTCTGATATATCCCACACCCCTCACTGTAACACTCTGATATATCCCACACCCCTCACTGTAACACTCTGATATATCCCACACCCCTCACTGTAACACTCTGATATATCCCACACCCCTCACTGTAACACTCTGATATACCCCACACCCCTCACTGTAACACTCTGATATACCCCGCACCCCTCACTGTAACACTCTGATATACCCCACACCCCTCACTGTAACACTCTGATATATCCCACACCCCACACTGTAACACTCTGATATACCCCACACCCCTCACTGTAACACTCTGATATATCCCACACCCCACACTGTAACACTCTGATATATCCCACACCCCTCACTGTAACACTCTGATATACCCCACACCCCTCACTGTAACACTCTGATATACCCCACACCCCCTCACTGTAACACTCTGATATACCCCACACCCCCTCACTGTAACACTCTGATATACCCCTCACCCCTAACTGTAACACTCTGATATACCCCACACCCCTCACTGTAACACTCTGATATACCCCTCACCCCTCACTGTAACACTCTGATATACCCCACACCACTCACTGTAACACACTGATATACCCCACACCCCTCACTGTAACACTCTGATATATCCCACACCCCTCACTGTAACACTCTGATATACCCCACACCCCTCACTGTAACACTCTGATATATCCCACACCCCTCACTGTAACACTCTGATATATCCCACACCCCTCACTGTAACACTCTGATATACCCCACACCCCTCACTGTAACACTCTGATATATCCCACACCCCTCACTGTAACACTCTGATATATCCCACACCCCTCACTCTAACACTCTGATATACCCCACACCCCTCACTGTAACACTCTGATATATCCCACACCCCTCACTGTAACACTCTGATATATCCCACACCCCTCACTGTAACACTCTGATATACCCCACACCCCTCACTGTAACACTCTGATATATCCCACACCCCTCACTGTAACACTCTGATATACCCCACACCCCTCACTGTAACACTCTGATATACCTCACACCCCTCACTGTAACACTCTGATATACCTCACACCCCTCACTGTAACACTCTGATATATCCCACACCCCTCACTGTAACACTCTGATATACCCCACACCCCTCACTGTAAACTCTGATATATCCCACACCCCTCACTGTAACACTCTGATATACCCCACACCCCTCACTGTAAACTCTGATATACCCCACACCCCCTCACTGTAACACTCTGATATACCCCACACCCCTCACTGAAACACTCTGATATACCCCACACCCCTCACTGTATCACTCTGATATACCCCACACCCCTCACTGTAACCCTCTGATATACCCCACACCCCTCACTGTAACACTCTGATATACCCCACACCCCTCACTGTAAACTCTGATATACCCCTCACCCCTCACTGTAACACTCTGATATACCCCACACCCCTCACTGTAACACTCTGATATACCCCACACCCCTCACTGTAACACTCTGATATATCCCACACCCCTCACTGTAACACTCTGATATATCCCACACCCCTCACTGTAACACTCTGATATACCCCACACCCCCTCACTGTAACACTCTGATATACCCCACACCCCTCACTGTAACACTCTGATATATCCCACACCCCTCACTGTAACACTCTGATATATCCCACACCCCTTACTGTAACACTCTGATATACCCCACACCCCTCACTGTAACACTCTGATATACCCCACACCCCTCACTGTAACACTCTGATATATTCCACACCCCTCACTGTAACACTCTGATATACCCCACACCCCTCACTGTAACACTCTGATATACCCCACACCCCTCACTGTAACACTCTGATATACCCCACACCCCTCACTGTAACACTCTGATATATCCCACACCCCTCACTGTAACACTCTGATATACCCCACACCCCTCACTGTAACACTCTGATATACCCCACACCCCTCACTGTAAAACTCTGATATACCCCTCACCCCTCACTGTAACACTCTGATATATCCCACACCCCTCACTGTAAACTCTGATATACCCCACACCCCTCACTGTAACACTCTGATATACCCCACACCCCTCACTGTAACACTCTGATAGACCCCACACCCCTCACTGTAACACTCTGATATACCCCACACCCCTCACTGTAACACTCTGATATATCCCACACCCCTCACTGTAACACTCTGATATATACCCACACCCCTCACTGTAACACTCTGATATACCCCACACCCCTCACTGTAACACTCTGATATATCCCACACCCCTCACTGTAACACTCTGATATACCCCACACCCCTCACTGTAACACACTGATATACCCCACACCCCTCACTGTAACACTCTGATATATCCCACACCCCTCACTGTAACACTCTGATATATCCCACACCCCTCACTGTAACACTCTGATATACCCCACACCCCCTCACTGTAACACTCTGATATATCCCACACCCCTCACTGTAACACTCTGATATACCCCACACCCCTCACTGTAACACTCTGATATACCCCACACCCCCTCACTGTAACACTCTGATATATCCCACACCCCTCACTGTAACACTCTGATATACCCCACACCCCTCACTGTAACACTCTGATATACCCCACACCCCCTCACTGTAACACTCTGATATACCCCACACCCCCTCACTGTAACACTCTGATATACCCCTCACCCCTAACTGTAACACTCTGATATACCCCACACCCCTCACTGTAACACTCTGATATACCCCTCACCCCTCACTGTAACACTCTGATATACCCCACACCACTCACTGTAACACTCTGATATACCCCACACCCCTCACTGTAACACTCTGATATATCCCACACCCCTCACTGTAACACTCTGATATATCCCACACCCCTCACTGTAACACTCTGATATACCACACACCCCTCACTGTAACACTCTGATATACCCCACACCCCTCACTGTAACACTCTGATATATCCCACACCCCTCACTGTAACACTCTGATATATCCCACACCCCTCACTCTAACACTCTGATATACCCCACACCCCTCACTGTAACACTCTGATATATCCCACACCCCTCACTGTAACACTCTGATATACCCCACACCCCTCACTGTAACACTCTGATATACCTCACACCCCTCACTGTAACACTCTGATATACCCCACACCCCTCACTGTAACACTCTGATATACCTCACACCCCTCACTGTAACACTCTGATATATCCCACACCCCTCACTGTAACACTCTGATATACCCCACACCCCTCACTGTAAACTCTGATATATCCCACACCCCTCACTGTAACACTCTGATATACCCCACACCCCTCACTGTAAACTCTGATATACCCCACACCCCCTCACTGTAACACTCTGATATACCCCACACCCCTCACTGTAACACTCTGATATACCCCACACCCCTCACTGTATCACTCTGATATACCCCACACCCCTCACTGTAACCCTCTGATATACCCCACACCCCTCACTGTAACACTCTGATATACCCCACACCCCTCACTGTAAACTCTGATATACCCCTCACCCCTCACTGTAACACTCTGATATACCCCACACCCCTCACTGTAACACTCTGATATACCCCACACCCCTCACTGTAACACTCTGATATATCCCACACCCCTCACTGTAACACTCTGATATATCCCACACCCCTCACTGTAACACTCTGATATACCCCACACCCCCTCACTGTAACACTGATATATCCCACACCCCTCACTGTAACACTCTGATATATTCCGCACCCCTCACTGTAACACTCTGATATACCCCACACCCCCTCACTGTAACACTCTGATATACCCCACACCCCTCACTGTAACACTCTGATATATCCCACACCCCTCACTGTAACACTCTGATATACCCCACACCCCTCACTGTAACACTCTGATATACCCCACACCCCTCACTGTAAAACTCTGATATACCCCTCACCCCTCACTGTAACACTCTGATATATCCCACACCCCTCACTGTAAACTCTGATATACCCCACACCCCTCACTGTAACACTCTGATATACCCCACACCCCTCACTGTAACACTCTGATATACCCCACACCCCTCACTGTAACACTCTGATATATCCCACACCCCTCACTGTAACACTCTGATATATACCCACACCCCTCACTGTAACACTCTGATATATCCCACACCCCTCACTGTAACACTCTGATATATCCCACACCCCTCACTGTAACACTCTGATATACCCCACACCCCTCACTGTAACACTCTGATATATCCCACACCCCTCACTGTAACACTCTGATATATCCCACACCCCTCACTGTAACACTCTGATATATCCCACACCCCTCACTGTAACACTCTGATATATCCCACACCCCTCACTGTAACACTCTGATATACCCCACACCCCCTCACTGTAACACTCTGATATACCCCACACCCCTCACAGTAACACTCTGATATACCCCACACCCCTCACTGTAACACTCTGATATATCCCACACCCCTCACTGTAACACTCTGATATATCCCACACCCCTCACTGTAAACTCTGATATACCCCACACCCCTCACTGTAACACTCTGATATATCCCACACCCCTCACTGTAACACTCTGATATATCCCACACCCCTCACAGTAATACTCTGATATACCCCACACCCCTCACTGTAACACTCTGATATACCCCACACCCCTCACTGTAACACTCTGATATACCCCACACCCCTCACTGTAACACTCTGATATACCCCACACCCCTCACTGTAACACTCTGATATACCCCACACCCCTCACTGTAACACTCTGATATATCCCACACCCCTCACTGTAACACTCTGATATACCCCACACCCCTCACTGTAACACTCTGATATATCCCACACCCCTCACTGTAACACTCTGATATACCCCTCACTGTAACACTCTGATATACCCCACACCCCTCACTGTAACACTCTGATATACACCACACCCCTCACTGTAACACTCTGATATATCCCACACCCCTCACTGTAACACTCTGATATACCCCACACCCTTCACTGTAACACTCTGATATACCCCACACCCCTCACTGTAACACTCTGATATACCCCACACCCCTCACTGTAACACTCTGATATACCCCACACCCCTCACTGTAACACTCTGATATACCCCACACCCCTCACTGTAACACTCTGATATATCCCACACCCCTCACTGTAACACTCTGATATATCCCACACCCCTCACTGTAACACTCTGATATATCCCACACCCCTCACTGTAACACTCTGATATACCCCACACCCCTCACTGTAACACTCTGATATATCCCACACCCCTCACTGTAACACTCTGATATATCCCACACCCCTCACTGTAACACTCTGATATATCCCACACCCCTCACTGTAACACTCTGATAGACCCCACACCCCTCACTGTAACACTCTGATATACCCCACACCCCTCACTGTAACACTCTGATCTCTCCCACACCCCTCACTGTAACACTCTGATATATCCCACACCCCTCACTGTAACACTCTGATATATCCCGCACCCTCACTGTAACACTCTGATATATCCCACACCCCCTCACTGTAACACTCTGATATATCCCGCACCCTCACTGTAACACTCTGATATATCCCGCACCCTCACTGTAACACTCTGATATATCCCACACCCCTCACTGTAACACTCTGATATATCCCGCACCCTCACTGTAACACTCTGATATATCCCACACCCCCTCACTGTAACACTCTGATATATCCCACACCCCTCACTGTAACACTCTGATGTACCCCTCACCCCTCACTGTAACACTCTGATATATCCCACACCCCTCACTGTAACACTCTGATGTACCCCTCACTGCAATAATCCCCTCACTAGAGCTGCCTCGCGAGTATTGTAAATAGCATTACACTGACTCAGAGCTCCATTTAACTTTAGCAGACGAGGAACGATTTGTTTTTAAATGAATGATTGCTCCCCCCCTGCAGTTCCCGAGCCGTGCCCTGGCCACTCTATTGAGAGTCCAACCTTTTAACTCTCAGCGTCGCGATCGATGCAGGCCCTCAGCTCCCCACCCGCCCCTCCCCAGTCAGCGGGAGGATACTGGCAATGTTTGCACACACGCCGGCTTGATGGTCTGTCACAGCAAGGAAGGAGGCTATTCGGCCCGTCGGGCCTGCGCCGGATCTTCCAAAGAGCTGGACAATTCGCCCCACTCCCCTCCCTGCAGCCCCCGCCCCCCCACTCCCGTCGCCCTGCAGATTTACAGGATCGTACCGACCAGCGGAACTGTTGGCGAGCCCAGGCGTTCACTCAGGCAACTTGGGAGGTCAGCGCTCCAGGGTCGGCCGATGTTGGTCATCCCCCAGCAACGCCTCGTTTTTAACATGCTCCATCCCTCATCGGCCAAACCCCCTCCCTGTCCCTGTAGCCTCCTCCAGCCCGACAGCCCTCCCAGATAAGAACAGAAGAAATAGGGGCAGGAGTGGGCCATTCGGCCCCTCGAGCCTGCTCCGCCATTCAATCAGATCATGGCTGACCTTCCACCTCAACTCCACTTTCCCGCCCGATCCCCATATCCCTCGATTCCCCAAAAATCTATCGATCTCAGCCTTGAATACACTCAACGACTGAGCATCCACAGCCCTCTGGGGGAGAGAATTCCAAAGATTCCCCACCCTCTGAGTGAAGAAATTCCTCCTCATCTCAGTCTTGAATGGCCGACCCCTTATCCTGAGACTATGCCCCCTGGTTCTAGACTCTCCAGCCAGGGGGAAACAGCCTCTCAGCATCTACCCTGTCAAAACCCCTCAGAATCTTATATGTTTCAATGAGATCACCTCTCATTCTTCTAAACTCCAGAGAGTATCGGCCCATTCTACTCAATCTCTCCTCATAGGACAACCCTCTCATCCCAGGAATTAATCTAGTGAACCTTCGTTGCACCGCCTCTAAGGCAAGTATCTCCTTCCTTAGATAAGGAGACCAAAACTGTACACAGTACACCAGGTGAGGTCTCTCCAAAGCCCTGTACAATTGTAGTAAGACTTCCTTACTCTTGTACTCCAACCCCCTTACAATAAAGGCCAACATACCATTTGCCTTCCTAATTGCTTGCTGTACCTGCATGTTAACTTTCTGTGTTTCTTGTACGAGGACACCCAAATCCCTCTGAACATCTCTGCGCTCCTCCAATTCCAGCCTCTTGCGCACCCCCCACCGATTCCCATCGCTCCACCACAGGCGGCCGTGCCTTCAGCCGCCTAGGCCCTAAGCCCCCCTGCCTCTGTCTCCTCCTTTAAGACGTTTCTTAAAAAGTCCCGCTATCCTCAGCTTTTGGCCACCTGTCCGAATACATGGCTTGGTCTCAAATTGTGTCTGATTTACGCCTCGACGTCTTACTACATTTTAAAAGAAAAAGGTGCTGTGTAAATGCAAGCTGTCCGCTGTTGCTGTTCAACCATGGGGGGCAGGGGAAGGAAGCATTCCCCACACCAGCACGTATCCCAGGAGGGTGTAGGCCTCCCAACAGCACCCCCCTCTCCGATATCAGAAATTGGAACCTTCCCTGAAGCTCACACTCTCTCAAGTCTCGAGTCGGATATAACAGAACCAACAAAGGGTGGAGATGGGGACAGAGTCTGACGGAGGGTCCGAGGCAGGCTTTGGAAGACCCGGTGGGAACTGGGTCTCTGGTTGCCCCCCTCCCCCCCACCGCAAGGAGGGCGAATCGGGGTCTGTTACCCTGGCATGGGAGCAAGTGACACCCCCAGAGTGGGGTAGGGGAGGAGGGAAGGAGCATGGTGACAGGAATCCTGGAGCAGTCTCTCCCTCTCTCTCTCTCTCTCTCTCTCTCCCCCTCCCTCTCTCTCCCTCTCTCTCTCTCTCTCCCCCCTCCCTCTCTTTCTCTCTCTCTCCTCCCTCCTCTCCTCTCTTCCCTTCCCTCTCTCTCTCTCCTCCTCTCCCCCTCTCTCTCTCTCCTCCCTAACTCTCTCCTCTCCCCTCCCTCCCTCTCTCCCTCACCTCCATCTCTACCACCTCCCTCTCTTCCCCCCTCCCCTCTCTCCCCCCACCCTGCCTCCCTCCCCTCCCCACTCTCTCTGTTTGTCTGTCTCTCCCTCCCTCTTTCTCTCTCTGTCTGTCTGTCTTTCCCTCTCTCTCTCTGTCTCTCCCTCGCTCCTTCTCTCTGTCTCTCCCTCCCTCTGTCTGTCCCTCTCTCTCTCTGTCCCTCCCTCCCTCTCTCTCTGTCTGTCTGTCTCTCCCTCCCTCTCTCTCTGTCTGTCTCTCCCTCCCTCTCTCTCTGTCTGTCTCTCCCTCCCTCTCTCTCTCTCTGTCTCTCCCTCCCTCTGTCTCTCTCTCCCTCTGTCTCTCTGTCGGTAGTGTCTGTCCCTCTCTCTCTCTGTTTCTCCCTCCCTCTTTCTTTCTCTCTCTCTGTCTCTCCCTCCCTCTCTCTGTCTCTCCCTCCCTCCCTCTCTGTCTGTCTGTCTCTCCCTCTCTCTGTCTGTCTCTCCCTCCCTCTCTCTCTCTGTCTCTCCCTCCCCTTTCTTTCTGTCTGTCTCTCCCTCCCTCTCTCTCTGTCTCTCCCTCCCCTTTCTTTCTCTCCCTCCCTCCCTCTCCCACTCTCTCTCCCTCCCTCTCACACTGCATTCCCCATGCACACCGACTGTTGTCTTGTCACCAATGAGATATCTCTCTCCCTCTTGTCTGTGTGTCACTCACACACACACGCACACAAACACATCAATCTGAATCCTCGTCCCAACAGACCAGATAGCTCAATAAATAGATAAGTCAATCTTTTAGCCCAAGATAACACACTCTGGGGACTGTTCCTCTCACCACCCGAGGGAGAGAGAGCATGCCCACTTTTAACACCCATTGCAATCACTAACATGGGATTAATTAGCCCCCTCCCTCACAAAGCCCAGCCTTTCCCCCCCCCTCCGCCACCAAGGGGCACTCCCGAGCCCCCCAGAGAAGGGTGGGGCTCGGCGGGTTATTCAGCCTTGGGGGGAATCACAGCCTAGCTCGATCTTGTCCCCAACACACGCACTGTCTTCCAGCACGAGGGCTGTTGCATAGAGACCAGAAGCAAGGTGGGGAGTGTGGGAGGCATGAGAACAGTGGCTGATTTGTGTGTGTGTGTGTTTTAAACCCCACCCTAATCCAGGGGTGACGAGAACCAACTGCATCGTCCCTTACCCACCCTCACCTCCCTCCCAGGCGGGATGAATGCAACCAGGCAGCTTCAATTAATGGAACCCACTCTAGATTAAGCTTCACATCAAAACAATCCTTCAACTGTTCGCAGCCTGGTGTGTGTGTGTGTGTGTGTGTGTGTGTCTGAGAGACTATCTGACGTTATTTTTGAAGTACCAGCACCAAGATCCGTCTGGAATGATATATCATGGATGAATGCAGCGGTGTTTACTTAAAAACACACACACAGACTTTTGCTAATTCACCAAACGTCTTATCTGAGCCCATTGCAAAGTCTGCTCCCGATGCATTGGAGTGAGAGGGAGAGGGACAAAAGGGTATTTAAACTTCAAATGCACCCTCCTTTTCTATCCTGCTCAAGTTCCAGACAGAACTCTTAAATCTTCCTGAAAAAACACACAGGGATTCAGCCGGTGTCTTGAGTTGAAACAGTCAGATTACGATGCTAAATAATCAGCAATGTGCAGAGGTTTTTTTTTTGGGAGCGGGGGTGTGGGGGGAGAGAAACAGTTACGTGTAGAACATCAGTAGTGTGCAGAGGTTTTAAAGCATGCATTGAAAAAAATCTCTCTTATGCGATGGAAAACAACTCAGGCTCACGGAGGAGAAAAGAAAACACAGAAGGAGAGGGAGAGAAAAACAGGAGAGAGGGAGAGAAACACAGGAGAGAGAGAGAAACAGGAGAGAGGGAGAGAAAAACAGGAGAGAGAGAGAGAGCGAGAGAAAACACAGGAGAGAGCGAGAGAAACAGGAGAGAGAGAGAAAAACACAGGAGGAGAGACAAACACAGGAGGAGAGAGAGAGAAACACAGGAGGAGAGAGAGAAAAAACAGGAGAGAGAGAGAGAAAGAAACACAGGAGGAGAGTGAGAAACACAGGAGAGAGAAAGAAAAAACACAGGAGAGAGAGAGAGAAAGAAACACAGGAAGAGAGAAAAAAAGCACAGAATGAGAGAAAAAAACACAGGAGAGAGAGAGAGAAAAACACAGGAGGAGAGAGAGAAAAAACACAGAATGAGAGAAAAAAACACAGGAGAGAGAGAGAGAGAAAAACACAGGAGGAGAGAGAGAAAAAACACAGGAGGGGAGAGAGAAACACGGGAGCAGAGAGAGAGAAAAACACAGGAGAGAGACAGAGAGAGAAAAAACACAGAAGGAGAAAGAGAAAAAAACACAGGAGAGAGAGAGAGAGAAAAACACAGGAGAGAGAGAAAGAGAAAAAAACACAGGAGAGAGAGAGAGAGAGAGAAAAACACAGAAGGAGAAAGAGAAAAAAACACAGGAGAGATAAAGAGAAAAAAACACAGGAGTGAGAGAGAGAGAGAGAAAAACACAGGAGAGAGAGAGAGAAACACAGGAGTGAGAGAGAGAGAGAGAAAAACACAGGAGAGAGAGAGAGAGAGAGAGAAAAACACAGAAGGAGAAAGAGAAAAAAACACAGGAGAGATAAAGAGAAAAAAACACAGGAGTGAGAGAGAGAGAGAGAGAAACACAGGAGAGAGAGAAAGAGAAAAAAACACAGGAGTGAGAGAGAGAGAGAGAGAGAGAGAAACACAAGAGAGAGAGAAAGAGAAAAAAACACAGGAGTGAGAGAGAGAGAAAAACACAGAAGGAGTTCTTTGAAATGCAGAGAGCGGTGTAAATCAGGACTGGTTATATACACTCACACACACCAAAAGCACAGATGCAAGGCTAAATGATGCAGCTTACCTTTGACCCCACCTAGAATCTGATGCATGTACCTGCTCTCTCTCTCTCTCTCGCAAGCCACCCAGTCACCATCCACCCCACTTTCATCTCCGACGCCCTGGTACAAATCACTGGCGACTTCTCGCACACTATATTGTCACTCACCTCCCCTTCTTAAAGTTGGCAAAACCCACTCGCAAGAAAGGTCACTTCGAAATCGTCCCCCTCTGCCAATTCCTCAGCCCCGCCAACCACCACATGAAAAAAGCAAACGGGAACGGTCAGATTTGCCCCCCGCCGCTGTAAAAAAAAAATAATCCCTCTCTGCTTGCCAGCCTGCAGCCTTTCTGCGGGATTTGATACTCTATCAAGTTTCCTTCTCTACTGCTTCCTTCTCCTCCCCTTCCACTCAAATGGTTCAGCCCCACTATTAATCAAAGCTCTGCCTGCTGAATTTCACACTCCTCTTAAAGCTAGACTCCCACTTCGCATTTAAAAAAAAAATAACATTTGTACAAGGGTAATTCAACGGCCGTTCTTCGGGAGAACTGGCCGACTGGAGAACAACCCAAACAAATAAATAAACACAACTCCAGTTGCGCGGAGAACCCGGAGGTTGGGATTGTTCTCCTCGGAGCAGGGAAGGTTAAGGGGAGATTTAATGGAGAATCAGAATCACGGAGGGGTTTCGATCGAGCGAATAAGGAGAGACTGTTTCCAGTGGGCAGGAGGGTCGGTGACCAGAGGGCACACGGATTTAAGATAATTGGCATAGAGCCAGGGATGAGGAGAATCTTTTTTTTTAAGGCAGCGAGTTGTTCTGATCTGGAATTCGCTGCCTGAAAGGGCGGTGGGAGCAGATTCAATCGTAACTTTCAAAAGGGGAATCGGATAAAATACTCGAAAAGGAAAAGATTTGCGGGGGGGGGCGGGCGCGGGGATAGAGCAGAACTAATGGGCGAGCTCTCTTAAAGAGCTGGCACGGGCACGACAGGCCGAATGGCCATCCTCCTGCGCTGTATCGCTCTACGATGCGATGTATTAAATCCAAGTCAGCCGTGGTTTCTCCCTTTCTTTTCTGTGCCTGAAGTCACACTGGCGGTGAAATCCCTCCTTCCGATATTCCCCTTTCCCCGCGGGGACGCTCCGAAACAGAGGGTAAGAGGGTCTTCAGCCCGTTGCGCCAGTTCAGCCCTTCCCTGGCGATTGGGAACGGAATCTCATGACCGAGGGCCAGCGGATGTTTCATGGGCTCAGCTTGGGGGGAGGGTCACAAGGGTCCCTACAATTGGCCTCAGTGCCCCTGGGCTCAGGAGGGGAAAGGTCAGCCTGCGGGTCATCCAACACTTACTGCAAAGTTTGCGTCTGTTTGCACGTCTAACGATTGTTGCGCGCATTTGTGAGCGTGTCTCTGTATGCGTGCGTGCGTTTCAGTGTGTTTCTGCGTCTAATGTTTGTGCAAGTGTGAAAGACTTGTATTTCTGCAGCGTCTGTTCACAACTTCCCGAAGCACTTAGCAGCCAACGGAGTAATTTTTTATTTGCAGTGCGGTCACTGTTGGAGGGAACGTGGCAGCCAATTTGCGCACAGCAAGATCCCACAGTGTTTGCTTTAGTGAAGTTGTTTGAGGGATAAATATCTGCTGCTCTTCTTCGAGATAGCGGCCGTGGGATCTTTTACGTCCACCTGAGAGGGGGCAGACGGGGGGCCTCGGTTTAACGCCTCATCCCGAAAGACGGCACCTCCGACAGTGCGGCGCTCCCTCGGTACCGACCCTCCGACAGTGCGGCGCTCCCTCGGTACCGACCCTCCGACAGTGCGGCGCTCCCTCGGTACCGACCCTCCGACAGTGCGGCGCTCCCTCGGTACCGACCCTCCGACAGTGCGGCGCTCCCTCTGTACCGACCCTCCGACAGCGCGGCGCTCCCTCGGTACCGACCCTCCGACAGCGCGGCGCTCCCTCGGTACCGACCCTCCGACAGCGCGGCGCTCCCTCGGTACCGACCCTCCGACAGTGCGGCGCTCCCTCGGTGCCGACCCTCCGACAGTGCGGCGCTCCCTCGGTGCCGACCCTCCGACAGTGCGGCGCTCCCTCAGTACCGACCCTCCGACAGCGCGGCGCTCCCTCAGTACCGACCCTCCGACAGCGCGGCGCTCCCTCGGTACCGACCCTCCGACAGTGCGGCGCTCCCTCGGTACCGACCCTCCGACAGCGCGGCGCTCCCTCGGTACCGACCCTCCGACAGTGCGGCGCTCCCTCGGTACCGACCCTCCGACAGTGCGGCGCTCCCTCGGTACTGACCCTCCGACAGCGCGGCGCTCCCTCGGTACCGACCCTCCGACAGCGCGGCGCTCCCTCGGTACCGACCCTCCGACAGTGCGGCGCTCCCTCAGTACTGCACTGGTGAGTGTCTGCCTGGATTTTGCGCTCGAGTCTCTGGAGTGGGACTCTGAACCCACGGCCTTCTGACTCAGAGGCGAGCGTGCTGCCCACTGAGCCATGGCTGACGTATGGCTAGCAGGCGAGGGCAGGATGGAGCTTGGCTGGTCTGTGACGCCCACCCCCGACTCTGGCTCTCACTGGAAGAATCAGCGGGTCCTGGGAAGACCCTTCAGGAGTGAGGAGGAGGAAAGCGATGGAAGCGTCCCCCTCCCGGCAAAGCCAGACGTAAATAACCGGGAAAAGATCTGACATTCCAGGGACCTGAGAGTGAGAGACCACGGGCAGCCCAGGCAGGGGAGGGTGGAACGGGACCCAGTCCAGCTGTGAAGATGGAGCGAGCCCCAGGGAGACAGGGGTTGAAAAAAAACATCCCACTGTAACACTGGAAGCCTCAAGGGGCTCTCGAGCAAGTCGCAGTGGGAAGCATCAATCACCAACTCTGCTGGCGACTGTGGGTCTCCCTCTCCCTCTCCCCCCCCCCCCCCCCCTCGGAGTCAGACGGTCGAGGGTTCGAGCCCCTCACTCCAGAGACTCGAGCCCCGTAATCCAGGCCCGACCCCGGTGCCGGTACCGAGGGAGCGCCGCACTGTCGGAGGGGCCCGTCTTTCGGGACGAGACGTTAAACCGAGGCCCCCCCGTCTGCCCTCTCGGGTGGGACGTAAAAGATCCCACGGCCGCTACTGGAGGAAGAGCAGAGGGGGAGTGGGGGGAGTTCTCCCCGGTGTCCTGGGGCCGATATTTATCCCTCAACAAACATCATTAAAAAAAACAGATGATCTGGTCATTTATCACATCGCTATTTGTGGGATCTTGCTGTGCGCAAATTGGCTGCCGCGTTTCCTACATTACAACAGTGACCACACTTCAAAAAAAAAGTGCTTCATTGTCTGTGAAACGCTTTGGGACGTCCTGAGGTGGTGAAAGGGGGCTGAAGAAATGGGAGTTCCTTCTTTTCTTTGTTTCTTTACCACAAATGAACTCGTCGGCCCTAAGTTGGGGGAGTGAGTCACAGCCTCCTGCTCCTGATCATCAATTAGTGACTCCTGATGGAAAGTGCACACGTGTGTGTATGTGTGTGTCTGTGTTTCTGTGTGTGTGCGTCTGTGTCTGTGTGTGTGCGTCTGTGTCTGTGTGTGTGTGTATCTGTGTGTCTGTGTATCAGTGTGTGTGTGTATGTGTGTGTCTGTGTTTCTGTGTGTGTGCGTCTGTGTGTGTGTGTGTCTGTGTATCAGTGTGTGTGTATATCTGTGTGTCTGTGTATCAGTGTGTGTGTGTGCGTCTGTGTGTGTGTGTGTCTGTGTATCAGTGTGTGTATATATCTGTGTGTCTGTGTATCAGTGTGTGTGTGTGCGTCTGTGTGTGTGCGTCTGTGTGTGTGTGTGTGCGTCTGTGTGTGTGTGTGTCTGTGTATCAGTGTGTCTGTGTATCAGTGTGTGTGTCTGTGTATCAGTGTGTGTGTATATCTGTGTGTCTGTGTATCAGTGTGTGTGTGTGCGTCTGTGTGTGTGTGTCTGTGTATCAGTGTGTGTGTATATCTGTGTATCAGTGTGTGTGTGTGTATCAGTGTGTGTGTATATCTGTGTGTCTGTGTATCAGTGTGTGTGTGTCTGTGTTTCTGTGTGTGTGCGTCTGTGTGTGTGTCTGTGTTTCTGTGTGTGCGTCTGTGTCTGTGTATCTGTGTGTGTGTGTCTGTGTTTCTGTGAGTGTGCGTCTGTGTATCTGTGTGTGTGTGTGTGTGTCTGTGTGTACGTGTGTATATACACATGTGAAACACCCCCTCTCCACCCCCCTCCCATGGTTGAATAGCCGGCCCACTCGCACTGCCTGGGCTCGTGTGTGAAGAATAGCTCCTCGAGTGAGCATAGCTGGTGCTTGTGGACCTTGTACCCCAGCACGGGTCTGCGCCTCCTGGGAGTGCGGGGGGGGGGGCAGGGGGAGGGCAGCGGGGCAAGAAACAGGACCAGAACCGATGAAGCCATTCGCCCAACCCAGGCCTCGCCCTCTCCCGAAGCTTCTGCCGTCGGCCTCTCTGTCGCGGGTTGCCTCTGTCCGTCAGCCTGGGCGGCGAGGGCCGGCCGGCTATTCAACCGAGGGGGGAGGGGGCGGGATTGCATCGCAGCGGGGAGTCCAACCCTGGCACCTCCCCGCCGCAGGAGTCAGCGGATAATTATTAGGAACCAAGGTTTGGATCCGACACCCACCCCGCCCCCCCCCCCAGCTCCTGGTTCCCTCCCCCCCGCCACCGCCCCCCCATCCCGGGGGTCCTGAGGGTCACCTTTTAATTCAGTGCCCTGCTCTGGCACAGCATCAGCCCAGAAGCAGCAGAGTGTTGACAACAGCACCGCCGAGTGGCCACCCGCAGCATTACTTCCAAAGCCACCACCGCGCAGGAACCTCGGGTCAGACGGAGGCCATTCAGCCCCTCGAGCCTGTGTTGCGCCATTCGTGGCTGATCTGCATCCTGACTCTCCCATCCACCCGCCTTGGCTCCATATCCCTTAACAGCCTGAAATCTATCGATCGTAGATTAATTGATATCTTTTTACGGGAGAGAGTTCCACACTTCTACCACCCTTTGCGTGAAGAAGTGTCTCCTGAACAGCCCTGGCTCTGATTTTAAGGTTATGTCCCCCCTTGTCCTAGACTCCCTGACCAGCGGGAAAAGTTTCTCTCTATCGACAGTATCAATTCCTTTCGAAATCCTGAAGGCCTCAATCAAATCCCCCCTTTAACCTTCTATCTTCCAGGGGATACAAACCCGGTTTATGTAATCTCTCCTCGTAATCGAACCCTCGGGGCCCTGGCAGCCATCGCTTTTGTTTTTTAAAGAAAGAACAGAACTTGTCTGTAAAGCACTTTGGGACGTCCTGAGGTTGTGGTAGGACGCGCCATTTAATGTAGTAAAACGTCCCCAGGGCCCTGCCCATGCGATGTGCATGTCTGTCTGTACGCGTGTGTGTACGTGACTGTGTGTTTGTACGTGTGTGTGTGTGTACGTGACTGTGTGTTTGTACGTGTGTGTGTGTGTGTACATGACTGTGCGTTTGTACGTGTGTGTGTGTGTACGTGACTGTGCGTTTGTACGTGTGTGTGTGTGTACGTGACTGTGTGTTTGTACGTGTGTGTGTGTGTACGTGACTGTGTGTTTGTACGTGTGTGTGTGTGTACGTGACTGTGTGTTTGTACGTGTGTGTGTGTGTACGTGACTGTGTGTTTGTACGTGTGTGTGTGTGTACATGACTGTGTGTTTGTACGTGTGTGTGTGTGTGTACGTGACTGTGTGTTTGTACGTGTGTGTGTGTGTACGTGACTGTGTGTTTGTACGTGTGTGTGTGTGTACATGACTGTGCGTTTGTACGTGTGTGTGTGTGTACATGACTGTGCGTTTGTACGTGTGTGTGTGTGTGTGTGTGTGTGTGTCTCCGTCGTTATACTCCTGTGAAGCAGCCAGGGAGGGAATTCCCGAGCTTAGGGCCTGGGCGAGTTCTTTCGAACCCGCCCGCCTGTTCAGGAGGGTGTTTAATGGTCAGGAAGAGCAAGGTGGGGGTGCGGGAGGGGGGGAGGAGTTCTCCCCGATGTCCTGGGGCAAAAATATTCCATCCCTTAACCCAACACCCACCAGAAAAACAACAGCACCTCAACTGGCCCTTTATATGGGGTGGGGGTTTGCTGTCTCTGTTACCTAGAGAACAGTGACTACAGTCCAGCACGGGAGATGTTCAGATGACATGTTACAGAGCAAAATAAAGAAGGAACTCCCCATTTCTCCGGCCCCTTTCACCACCTCAGGACGTCCCAAAGCCTTTCACAGACAATGAAGCACTTTCGAAGTGTAGTCACTGTTGTAATGTGGGAAACGTGGCAGCCAATTTGCGCACAGTAAGATCCCACAAACAGCAATGTGATAACGACCCAGATAATCCATTTTATTTTTAGTGATGTTGGTCCTCAGTACCGCTCCTCCGACAGTGCGGCGCTCCCTCAGTACCGCCCCTCCGACAGTGCGGCGCTCCCTCGGTACCGCCCCTCCGACAGTGCGGCGCTCCCTCGGTACCGCCCCTCCGACAGTGCGGCGCTCCCTCGGTACCGCCCCTCCGACAGTGCGGCGCTCCCTCGGTACTGGCCCTCCGACAGTGCGGCGCTCCCTCAGTACCGCCCCTCCGACAGTGCGACGTCCCTCAGTACTGCCCCTCCGACAGTGCGGCGCTCCCTCAGTACCGCCCCTCCGACAGTGCGGTGCTCCCTCAGTACTGCCCCTCGGACAGTGCGGCGCTCCCTCAGTACCGCCCCTCCGACAGTGCGGTGCTCCCTCAGTACCGACCCTCGGACAGTGCGGCGCTCCCTCGGTACCGACCCTCTGACAGTGCGGCGCTCCCTCGGTACCGACCCTCCGACAGTGCGGCGCTCCCTCAGTACCGCCCCTCCGACAGTGCGACGTCCCTCAGTACCGACCCTCCGACAGTGCGGCGCTCCCTCAGTACCGCCCCTCCGACAGTGCGACGTCCCTCAGTACCGACCCTCCGACAGTGAGGCGCTCCCTCAGTACCGCCCCTCCGACAGTGCGGCGCTCCCTCAGTACCGACCCTCCGACAGTGCGGCGCTCCCTCAGCACTGACCCTCCGACAGTGCGGCGCTCCCTCAGTACCGACCCTCCGACAGTGCGGCGCTCCCTCAGTACCGACCCTCCGACAGTGAGGCGCTCCCTCAGTACCGCCCCTCCGACAGTGCGGCGCTCCCTCGGTACTGACCCTCCGACAGTGCAACGCTCCCTCAGTACTGACCCTCCGACAGTGCGGCGCTCCCTCAGTACCGACCCTCCGACAGTGCAGCACTCCCTCAGTACTGACCCTCCGACAGTGCGGCGCTCCCTCAGTACTGACCCTCCGACAGTGCGGCGCTCCCTCGGTACTGACCCTCCGACAGTGCGGCGCTCCCTCAGCACCGCCCCTCCGACAGTGCGGCGCTCCCTCGGTACTGACCCTCCGACAGTGCGGCGCTCCCTCAGCACTGACCCTCCGACAGTGCGGCGCTCCCTCAGCACTGACCCTCCGACAGTGCGGCGCTCCCTCGGTACTGACCCTCCGACAGTGCGGCGCTCCCTCGGTACTGGCACAGGGTGAAATGTCGGGGCCTGGATTAGGGGGCTCGGGTCTCTGGAGTGGGGGCTTGAACCCTCGACCTTCTGACTCCGGGGGGGGGGGGGTGGCGGAGGTGAGTCCCGCTGAGCCGACGGCGGGGATTAGGACGGGGGATTGTGCTGCTCCCGGAATCCTCCAGCCTCACCCCCCACCCCCCCGGGGCAATCTGCTGGCGGGAGTCCCTACCCATTAGAAAAGTCGTCCATCTCTGGGTTTAAATGAATATTGATCTGATCTAGTTAAAGGAGGCCTTTCATAAGCAATATAGCTGGGGACGTTAAGCTTACATGGGACAGCAGCAAACCTTCGGTGACATCCTCATCAATCAATCCCCCCCTCCCGCTCCGAGTATTCAGGCTCTGCACTTTAATGGAATTAGATCTAATTACTGCCCGGGTGGGAGAGGGAGGAGGACATGGTGGAAGGGGGTCGGAGAGAGCAATTTTGCAAGAATGGCAGTGCTGTAGAAGAGAGGAGACCCACCAAGACTCTTTCTGGGCCCACCTACTCACCTTTCTTTTCTCTTCTTTGTGGCTCAGCGGGGTCTCGCTCTCTCCCCTCCGAGTCAGAAGGTCGGGGGTTCGAGCCCCCACTCCAGAGACTCGAGCCCCGTAATCCAGGCCCCGACACTCCCTCCCGGTGCCGGTACTGAGGGAGCGCCGCACTGTCGGAGGGTCAGTACTGAGGGAGCGCCGCACTGTCGGAGGGTCGGTACTGAGGGAGCGCCGCACTGTCGGAGGGTCGGTACTGAGGGAGCGCCGCACTGTCGGAGGGTCGGTACTGAGGGAGCGCCGCACTGTCGGAGGGTCGGTACTGAGGGAGCGCCGCACTGTCAGAGGGTCGGTACTGAGGGAGCGCTGCACTGTCGGAGGGTCGGTACTGAGGGAGCGCCGCACTGTCGGAGGGTCGGTACTGAGGGAGCGCTGCACTGTCGGAGGGTCAGTACTGAGGGAGCGCCGCACTGTCGGAGGGTCGGTACTGAGGGAGCGCCGCACTGTCGGAGGGTCGGTACTGAGGGAGCGCTACACTGCCGGAGGGTCGGTACTGAGGGAGCGCCGCACTGTCGGAGGGTCGGTACTGAGGGAGCGCCGCACTGTCGGAGGGTCCGTACTGAGGGAGCGCCGCACTGTCGGAGGGTCAGTACTGAGGGAGCGCCGCACTGTCGGAGGGTCAGTACTGAGGGAGCGCCGCACTGTCGGAGGGTCCGTACTGAGGGAGCGCCGCACTGTCGGAGGGTCCGTACTGAGGGAGCGCCGCACTGTCGGAGGGGCGGTACTGAGGGAGCGCCGCACTGTCGGAGGGTCAGTACTGAGGGAGCGCCGCACTGTCGGAGGGTCAGTACTGAGGGAGCGCCGCACTGTCGGAGGGTCAGTACTGAGGGAGCGCCGCACTGTCGGTGGGGCCGTCTTTCGAGACATGGCAGGCAATCAGTGCACAGCAAGATCCCACAAAGAGCAATGTGATCATGATCAGATCATCTGTTTTTTAGTAATGTTGGTCGAGGGATAAATATTGGCCCCAGGACCCCGGGGAGAACTCCCCCTCCCCCGCTCTGCTCTTCTTCCAATAGCAGCCATGGGATCTTTAACATCCACCTGAGAGGGCGGACGGGGGCCTCGGTTTAATGTCTCATCCCGAAAGACGGCCCCTCCGACAGTGCGGCGCTCCCTCAGTACTGACCCTCCGACAGTGCGGCGCTCCCTCAGTACTGACCCTCCGACAGTGCGGCGCTCCCTCAGTACTGACCCTCCGACAGTGCGGCCCTCCCTCAGTACTGACCCTCCGACAGTGCGGCGCTCCCTCAGTACTGACCCTCCGACAGTGCGGCGCTCCCTCAGTACTGACCCTCCGACAGTGCGGCGCTCCCTCAGTACCGACCCTCCGACGGTGCGGCGCTCCCTCAGTACTGACCCTCCGACGGTGCGGCGCTCCCTCAGTACCGACCCTCCGACAGTGCGGCGCTCCCTCAGTACCGACCCTCCGACAGTGCGGCGCTCCCTCAGTACCGACCCTCCGACGGTGCGGCGCTCCCTCAGTACCGACCCTCCGACAGTGCGGCGCTCCCTCAGCACCGCCACCGGGGGGGGCGGGGAGCGTCGGGGCCTGGATTACGGGGCTCGAGTCTCTGGAGTGGGGGCTCGGACCCTCGACCGTCTGACTGCGAGGCGCACCGAGCGAGGGCTGAGACCTGGAGGGTCAGTCGGTGAAGTGGGGCGGGTGGGTGGGGGGGGGGTTTAATAAAAACAAAGTGTCCTGTTATATCAGGAGCGAGTCAGCCGCCTCCAATCCAATATTAAAGAGAAGTAGTTCGAAAGAATGGCAGCCTGTATTGAAAATTCACTCTCTGTTGCAGGTCATAAATAATTCTGTCTGGCTGTCAGTGAATTAGAGATGAGAAGGTGATCTGTGTGCTTTCAGATGGCAGTTATAACCAATTTAAGTTTTAGTCTCCTGGATTATGATATCGCCTCAAACATTCAATTGATTTACTCCCTCGCATCGGGCCTGTCAGACATCTCTCCTCTTTTTGTCCCTCAGCTAATGGCAAGGCTGATCAAGAAACCCCTCCCGCCCCCCAGGGCCTCAAATTTACTTCTCTCTATTTCTTTGTGACAAAGGATTGCTTTATTCCAGTCCAGGCAGCAGCCCCCCACCCCACCGCCCCTCCTCACCGTGACCCTCGAGGGACCCTTTTGAGGCCAACAGGCCAAGGTTGAGTGGGCCTTCTGGTTCCCACCCTCAGCCTGCGCTGCTCGCCTCAAAGCAAGAAACAGGGATCTGCATTTCCTCCGGGGCCTCTCGCCACGTCCCGAGACGCCTCACAGCCGACGGGGTGCTTTTTTTTTTCCTTCGAGGTGCGGTCGCTGTTGCGACGGAGGCAGACGTCGATTTGCGCACAGCAAGATCCCACAAACAGCCACGCGATAAATGACCCAGATCATCTGGGTTTTTTTTCTTCAGTGATGTCGGTTGAGCAGGGATAAATATCGGCCCCAGGACCCCGGGGGGAGAACTCCCCCCACCACCCACCCCGCCAACCCCCCCACCTCCTGCTCTTTCTTCCAACAGTGGGCCAGCCGAGAGGGCGGTCGACAGAAGGAGGCCGTTCGGCCCATCGTGCCAGTGCCGGCTCTTCTATTAAATCTCCCCTTAACCTTCTCTGCTCTGAGGAGAACAACCCCAGCTTATCCAGTCTCTCCACGTAAACCGAAGCCCCTTCATCCCTGGTCTACCAGGATAGAGGTATTAAGGGTTACGGAACCAAGGCGGGTAAGGTGGAGTTAACATACATCTGATTGAAGGGCGGAACAGGCTCGAGGGGCTGAATGGCCTCCTCCTGCTCCTATGTTTCCCAACCCCTCGAATTCAAAATTCTCATCCTTGTGTTCAAATCCCTCCGTGGCCCTCCCCCTCCCCCTCCCTATCTCTGTAACCTCCTCCAGCCCCTACGACCCTCCCAGATCTCTGCGCCCCTCCAATTCCGGCCTCTTGTCCATCCCCCCGATTCCCATCGCTCCGCCATTGGCGGTCGTGCCTTCAGCCGCCTCGGCCCTAAGCTCTGGAATTCCCTCCCTAAACCTCTCCCGCCTCTCTCTCTCTCTCCTCCTTTAAGACGCTCCTTAAAGCCTCCCTCTTTGACCGAGCTTTTGGTCGCCTGTCCGAATATCTCCTTATGGGGCTCGGTGTCGAATTCTGTCTGATTTACGCTCCCGTGAGGGGCCTTGGGGACGTTAAAGGGGCTGGACAAAAGCAAGATGTTGGTGTCTATAGCGGCTATGGATCAGCGTGAATTAACTGCGCCTTTCCCTTTAATTGCTGACTGGCTATAAAGGCAGAGTTGGCTGGGCTGCGTAAGAGGCTCCGTTAAACTCCCTGCCGCTTGGAGAGTGGGTGTTTTGGGCCTGGCTGCGGTCGTCTCCCCTGGCGATAAGATTCCCAATTATGTTAGTGTTGTAACCACTACCGATAAGGCCCTGGGGAGCGAGGCTGCAGGTCAGGCCTGCCAGATGGCCTTGTTTCAACGACCATGTCGGGAGATGTAGATCGATAAGCTGCCTATCTCATCCGCAGCGATAATTAGTCCCAACAACACTGGTTTGTAAATTAACCCTTTAGTTATACGGGGACGTAGATTTTTTTAATCAGCCCCCCCACCCCTCGACTCTCTCTCTGAAGGGTTCCGCGGGCGCAGGACGCCCCCCCACCCCACCTCTGGGATCTCGCTCAGCCGGCCGTTCCTCAGGCGGCGAGCGTCTGGCGGGCTATTCGACTAGGCCGGGCCTCGCGGGCGATTCCAAACGCGTCTCCCTCCCCACCATGAAGGGGGGCCCGCATCGTAATCAAACACAACTCGACGGCCAGCCGCAAAGGGGAGAATTTTAGGACAGGTGCTTGGACAAAGAGGTGGGTCTTCAGGAGCGCCTTAAAGAGAGAGAGAGGCGCAGAGGTTTAGGGAGGGAATTCCAGAGCTTAGGGCCCAGGCGGCTGAAGGCTCGGCCGCCAATGGCGGGGGCGAAGGGAATTGGAGGATGCGCAAGAGGGGAGAATTGGAGGAGGGCAGAGATCTCGGAGGGTTGTAGGGGCTGGAGGAGGCTCCCCTTGTGAGCTACGACTGCTTCAAACGGAGACTGGTGCCAAACAATAAATAAAGGACTGAGAGCAACTTCAATCTGTGAAGTGAAAAGCCCAACGCAGCTGCAGGCTGACAGCACTGAGTCATCGATCTCGACTGATGTTAATCCAGCTCCTTCACACTGTCACTCAGTAACCCCTCTCCTCCAGCGCCCTGTGTTACTGACTGTATCTCTACTGATGTTAATCCCTCTCCCTCACACTGTCACTCAGTAACCCCTCTCCCCCAGCGCCCTGTGTTACTGACTGTATCTCTACTGATGTTAATCCCTCTCCCTCACACTGTCACTCAGTAACCCCTCTCCCCCCAGCGCCCTGTGTTACTGACTGTATCTCTACTGATGTTAATCCCTCTCCCTCACACTGTCACTCAGTAACCCCTCTCCCCCCAGCGCCCTGTGTTACTGACTGTATCTCTACTGATGTTAATCCCTCTCCCTCACACTGTCACTCAGTAACCCCTCTCCCCCAGCGCCCTGTGTTACTGACTGTATCTCTACTGATGTTAATCCCTCTCCCTCACACTGTCACTCAGTAACCCCTCTCCCCCAGCGCCCTGTGTTACTGACTGTATCTCTACTGATGTTAATCCCTCTCCCTCACACTGTCACTCAGTAACCCCTCTCCCCCCAGCGCCCTGTGTTACTGACTGTATCTCTGCTGATGTTAATCCCTCTCCCTCACACCGTCTCTCAGTAACCCCTCTCCCCCCAGCGCCCTGTGTTACTGACTGTATCTCTACTGATATTAATCCCTCTCCCTCACACTGTCACTCAGTAACCCCTCTCCCCCAGCGCCCTGTGTTACTGACTGTATCTCTACTGATGTTAATCCCTCTCCCTCACACTGTCACTCAGTAACCCCTCTCCCCCAGCGCCCTGTGTTACTGACTGTATCTCTGCTGATGTTAATCCCTCTCCCTCACACTGTCACTCAGTAACCCCTCTCCCCCCAGCGCCCTGTGTTACTGACTGTATCTCTACTGATGTTAATCCCTCTCCCTCACACTGTCACTCAGTAACCCCTCTCCCCCAGCGCCCTGTGTTACTGACTGTATCTCTGCTGATGTTAATCCCTCTCCCTCACACTGTCACTCAGTAACCCCTCTCCCCCAGCGCCCTGTGTTACTGACTGTATCTCTACTGATGTTAATCCCTCTCCCTCACACTGTCACTCAGTAACCCCTCTCCCCCCAGCGCCCTGTGTTACTGACTGTATCTCTACTGATGTTAATCCCTCTCCCTCACACTGTCACTCAGTAACCCCTCTCCCCCAGCGCCCTGTGTTACTGACTGTATCTCTACTGATGTTAATCCCTCTCCCTCACACTGTCACTCAGTAACCCCTCTCCCCCAGCGCCCTGTGTTACTGACTGTATCTCTACTGATGTTAATCCCCCTCCCTCACACTGTCACTCAGTAACCCCTCTCCCCCCAGCGCCCTGTGTTACTGACTGTATCTCTACTGATGTTAATCCCTCTCCCTCACACTGTCACTCAGTAACCCCTCTCCCCCCAGCGCCCTGTGTTACTGACTGTATCTCTACTGATGTTAGTCCAGCTTCCACAGGCTTAATGAGCCCTTTCAGCTGAGCCGTGGACAGATCGGCACCTAACACTTAAAGAAAACTATTTTACCATGTCCTGGGTTCGATCCATGATTGGCTGAATTAGCTGAGCTGAGGCGACCTTGAGGACGCGGTTGGGATTTCATGCCATGACCCCCCCATGGTCGAATAGCCCGCTGAGATTTACTGCTTGGGCTTTACAAACGCAGTGCCGGTGGGACCGATAGCTCAACACTGTCAGGAGATTCCCTTCCTCCCGTTCCCAACTCAGTGCCAGTTACAATAACGAGCGGGTACTCCGTGGCATTGCTCAGGGTGATTAGGATCCTTACCCTGATTTGATTAGGACAGGGACATCATACCGTAATATACACTGTAACTCCCAGTATCGCACTCTGCTCTTGAAGGTGGCTCCGTGGTGCAGGTGACCTGTCCCTTTAACACCAGAGAGTCCTGTCGCTGTTAAGTAAACACGGCTTAGCTGTGGTTTGGTCGGAGAATGTCACTACGTTTTGTCAGAAGCAGCCCAGCATTTTAGAGCTGGTGTACGTGTCAAGCTTATTCCCTACATTACACTTCTATATAAAAATTGGCTTTGGGACGTCCTGAGGGGGTGAGAGGGGCCGGAGAAATGGGAGTCATTTCTTATTGAAACATACAAGATTCTGAGGGGACTCGATGGGGTAGAAGCTGAGGGGATGTTACCCCCTCATGGGGGAATCTAAAACTAGGGGGGCGCAGTCTCAGAATAAGGGGTCGCCCCTTTAAGACGGAAATGAGGAGGAATTCCTTCTCCCAGAGGGTCGTGAGTCTTTGGAATTCTTTCCCCCGACACTTAACACTATTACACTTACTGGCCTAATGAAGTCCGTACTTTCTTTTTAAAGCTCGCCATTCGTTCCATGACTGTCTTCGCCAGCAGACCCTGGGGTATTGTCGTCTGCAGGCAGGAGCATTGCCAAAAAGGGCCCTGCCAGGTTGAGTTAATAGCTGCTCCAGTAAGTGGCGAGCGTCTGCTTTGATACACGGCCTTCCATTTCATAAAACTGTGCGGACAAAAGTGATAAAAAGCTGAATTACTGTCGAGGACTCGAAGATTAAGGGCTGAGCTTCGAACGGAATTAAAAAGCCTGTAGGTAAGAACCACCCGAGGACTCACCAGCGTCTCTACCGTGCCTTTCACCACCTCAGGACGTGCCAAAGTGCTTCACAGCCAACAAAGTCCTTCTGAAGCGCGGTCGCTGTTGTAATGTAGGAAACGCGGGAGCAAATTTGCGCACAGCAAGATCCCACAAAACAGCGATGGCCACAAATCATGTTTTTTTTTTAATGTTGTTGGTTGAGGGATAAACATTGGACACGAGGGAGAACTCCCCCACTGCTCTTCTTCCAATAGTGGCCGCTGGGATCTTTTACGCTGGGGTGCAGCCTCTGGTGTGGCATCACTGCTCTTGCCCTGTTCAGTGATAGAGGTCGCGGGGCAGGGAGGTGCTGTCGATGCTAACTCGGTGAGCCGCAGCGTTGCTCGATCGGCATTTCACCCCACCGCCGGCGCACAGTGGCTGCAGCGTGTACCATCCACGGGACGCACTGCAGCAACTCTGCCAAGGCTTCTTCGACAGCACCTCCCAAACCCGCGACCTCCACCACCTGGAGGGACGAGGGCAGCAGGTGCACAGGGAACACCTCCAAGTTTCCCTCCGAGTCACACACACACACACACACACAATCAGCGCCCGACTGGGACATGTATCGGCCGTTTCTTCATCGTCGCTGGGTCAAAGTCCTGGAACTCGCTCCCTAGCGGCAGTGCTGGGAGCCCCTTCACCACAACGGGGCTGCAGCGGTTTAAGAAGGCGGCTCACCGCCACCTTCTCAAGGGGCAACCAGGGGACGGGCGATAAATGCCGGCCTCGCCAGCAAATATCCCGCCGACACCGACCGTCCTGCCTCACGGATGAAGCTTTGTCGCTGGCGGGGTGGGAGTGGCCAGGTACTAACGGGAGGGTGGCCAGGAATTTACAGCAAGCGGAGGGGGGAGAAACAGCAAGAGAAATAATCTCGCATTCACGTGGTGCTGGAAGCAGCAAATTGGCGTCTTTTAACAAGTGGGAAAAGAGGATTGGTCCGTTATCTGCGACAGAGTTTCTCTGATATCGCACGAAGCCATCCAAACCACTCAAAAGTGAAGGCCTGCATTAAGACGCTGAATTGGATCTGTATGGTGTAATCTTCATGCCTGTGGACAGACTGGGGAGGGAGCTGGCTGCACCGGGTAAAACTCAATTTGCTCCACGTATGCCCTTTCCAGGCGGCTTTCTTTCTCCTTTAAGAAAGAACGGGGAGCCTGACAAAAGAAAGGGCTTCATAATTTTTAACATGTCAGAAAGTGAAACGGGCTCTACAGATAAAAGGAACTTGCCTTTCCACAGCGCCTCCCACCACCCCGGGACGCTCCAAGGCGCCTCACAGCCAATGAAGTAGTTCTTTGAAGTGTAACCACTGGTGTAATGCATTCAAACCCCAATTTGCGCACAGCAAGATCCCACAAGCACCAATAAGATTTAAAAAGCACCTGTTTTAGCTGTTGGTTAAATATTGGGCCCCAGGACACCGGGGAGAACTCCGCGACCCCCCACCCCGCCTCGTTCTTCTTTCAGTAGTGGCTGTGCGATCTTTTACGACCGCCCGAGAGGGCAGATGGTGAGCGGGGGGTGGGCCTCGGTTTAACCTCTCATCCGAAAGACCTTCCCAAGGTACCCAATCTTCGTGAGGACGCTGCATCACGAGCATTCGTTGCCCTATCCCAAATGGCATTGGCCACGTGAGTCTGGGCAATGAGCATCAGCAAGCTATTCAACCATGGGGTGGGGGGACGGGGGAGAGGAATGGATTGGAGCCTGACCCGATGACCCGCTCGCTGTTCCCTCATCCAAACACCATTAACAGTTTCTGTAAACGGACCATGCCTTTCGCAGTCTAAATCCTGCCTCTTCTCTTTCCCGCACTGGGACAACCCGGGTCTGACAATTAATCCTGATTGCGTTAAATTGTTCATTGCAATCTGCGTGGAATTATCCACCACATCAGTCTCTCGACAGACGGGGCATAATCACGATAAATTGGCCAGGTGCGGGCTAAATGAAGAAATCAAATTTATTTACAACGAAATGACATATACGGAAGTCAATGGGAATCAGGGGGAAAACTCTCCAGTGGCTCCAGTACCAAGCACAAAGGAAGATGGTAGTGGTTGTTGGAGGCCAATCATCTCAGCCCCAGGACATTGCTGCAGGAGTTCCTCAGGGCAGTGTCCCAGGCCCTACCATCTTCAGCTGCTTCATCAATGACCTTCCCTCCATCATAAGGTCAGAAATGGGGATGTTCGCTGATGACTGCACAGTGTTCAGTTCCATTCGCAACCCCTCAGATAATGAAGCAGTCCGAGCCCGCATGCAGCAAGACCTGGACAACATCCAGGCTTGGGCTCATAAGTGGCAAGTAACATTCGCGCCAGACAAGTGCCAGGCAATAACCATCTCCAACAAGAGAGAGTCTAACCACCTCCCCTTGACATTCAACGGCATTACCATCGCCGAATCCCCCACCATCAACATCCTGGGGGTCACCATTGACCAGAAACTTAACTGGACCAGCCACATAAATACTGTGGCTACAAGAGCAGGTCAGAGGCTGGGTATTCTGCGGCGAGTGACTCACCTCCTGACTCCCCAAAGCCTTTCCACCATCTACAAGGCACAAGTCAGGAGTGTGATGGAATACTCTCCACTTGCCTGGATGAGTGCAGCTCCAACAACACTCAAGAAGCTTGACACCATCCAGGACAAAGCAGCCCGCTTGATTGACACCCCATCCACCACCCTAAACATTCACTCCCTTCACCACCGGCGCACTGTGGCTGCAGTGTGCACCATCCACAGGATGCACTGCAGCAACTCGCCAAGGCTTCTTCGACAGCACCTCCCAAACCTACGACCTCTACCACCTAGAAGGACAAGAGCAGCAGGCACATGGGAACAACACCACCTGCACGTTCCCCTCCAAGTCACACACCATCCCGACTTGGAAATATATCGGCCGTTCCTTCATCGTCGCTGGGTCCAAATCCTGGAACTCCCTCCCGACCAGCACTGTAGGAGAACCTTCAAAAAGGCGGCTCACCACCACCTTCTCAAGGACAATTGGGGATGGGCGATAAATGCCGGCCTCGCCAGCGACGACCGCATCCCATGAACGAATAAAAAAAAACAACTAAATGTGGTAAGTTGCAGGTTTCAACTAGAGTGTGCACTTAAAAAAAGCTGGATTCTTCTCCAACTATCCTTGCAGTTTCTTGGAATGGAACAGTCTCTCAGGACAATCATTGAGCACCAATGAGACAGTGTAGAGGGAGCTTTACTCTGTATCTAACCCTGTACCTGCCCTGGGAGTGTTTGACGGGACATGTAGAGGGAGCTTTACTCTGTATCTAACCCTGTACCTGCCCTGGGAGTGTTTGATGGGGACAGTGTAGAGGGAGTTTTACTCTGTATCTAACCCTGTACCTGCCCTGGGAGTGTTTGACGGGACATGTAGAGGGAGCTTTACTCTGTATCTAACCCTGTACCTGCCCTGGGAGTGTTTGATGGGGACAGTGTAGAGGGAGTTTTACTCTGTATCTAACCCTGTACCTGCCCTGGGAATGTTTGATGGGGACAGTGTAGAGGGAGTTTTACTCTGTATCTAACCCTGTACCTGCCCTGGGAATGTTTGATGGGGCAGTGTAGAGGGAGCTTTACTCTGTATCTAACCCTGTACCTGCCCTGGGAGTGTTTGATGGGACAGTGTAGAGGGAGCTTTACTCTGTATCTAACCCTGTACCTGCCCTGGGAGTGTTTGATGGGGACAGTGTCGAGGGAGCTTTACTCTGTATCTAACCCTGTACCTGCTCTGGGAGTGTTTGATGGGACAGTGTAGAGGGAGCTTTACTCTGTATCTAACCCTGTACCTGCCCTGGGAGTGTTTGACGGGACAGTGTAGAGGGAGCTTTTCTCTGTATCTAACCCTGTACCTGCCCTGGGAGTGTTTGACGGGACAGTGTAGAGGGAGCTTTACTCTGTATCTAACCCTGTACCTGCCCCTGGGAGTGTTTGATGGGGACAGTGTAGAGGGAGCTTCACTCTGTATCTAACCTGTGCTGTACCTGCCCTGGGAGTATTTCATGGGGACAGTGTTGAGGGAGCTTTACTCTGTATCTAACCCTGTACCTGCCCTGGGAGTGTTTGACGGGACAGTGTAGAGGGAGCTTTACTCTGTATCTAACCCTGTACCTGCCCTGGGAGTGTTTGATGGGACAGTGTAGAGGCAGCTTTACTCTGTATCTAACCCTGTACCTGCCCTGGGAGTGTTTGATGGGGACTGTGTAGAGGGAGCTTTACTCTGTATCTAACCCTGTACCTGCCCTGGGAGTGTTTGACGGGACAGTGTACAGGGAGCTTTACTCTGTATCTAACCCTGTACCTGCCCCTGGGAGTGTTTGATGGGGACTGTGTAGAGGGAGCTTTACTCTGTATCTAACCCGTGCTGTACCAGCCCCGGGAGTGTTTGACGGGACAGTGTAGAGGGAGCTTTACTCTGTATCTAACCCTGTACCTGCCCTGGGAGTGTTCGATGGGACAGTGTAGAGGGAGCTTTACTCTGTATCTAACCCTGTACCTGCCCTGGGAGTGTTTGATGGGACAGTGTAGAGGGAGCTTTACTCTGTATCTAACCCTGTACCTGCCCTGGGAGTGTTTGATGGGACAGTGTAGAGGGAGCTTTACTCTGTATCTAACCCTGTACCTGCCCTGGGAGTGTTTGATGGGACAGTGTAGAGGGAGCTTTACTCTGTATCTAACCCTGTACCTGCCCTGGGAGTGTTTGATGGGACAGTGTAGAGGGAGCTTTACTCTGTATCTAACCCTGTACCAGCCCTGGGAGTGTTTGATGGGACAGTGTAGAGGGAGCTTTACTCTGTATCTAACCCTGTACCTGCCCTGGGAGTGTTTGATGGGACAGTGTAGAGGGAGCTTTACTCTGTATCTAACCCTGTACCTGCCCTGGGAGTGTTTGATGGGACAGTGTAGAGGGAGCTTTACTCTGTATCTAACCCTGTACCTGCCCCTGGGAGTGTTTGATGGGACAAAGTAGAGGGAGCTTTACTCTGTATCTAACCCTGTACCTGCCCCTGGGAGTGTTTGATGGGACAGTGTAGAGGGAGCTTTACTCTGTATCTAACCCTGTACCTGCCCTGGGAGTGTTTGATGGGACAGTGTAGAGGGAGCTTTACTCTGTATCTAACCCTGTACCTGCCCTGGAGTGTTTGATGGGACAGTGTAGAGGGAGCTTTACTCTGTATCTAACCCTGTACCTGCTCTGGGAGTGTTTGATGGGACAGTGTAGAGGGAGCTTTACTCTGTATCTAACCCTGTACCTGCTCTGGGAGTGTTTGATGGGACAGTGTAGAGGGAGCTTTACTCTGTATCTAACCCTGTACCAGCCCTGGAAGTGTTTGATGGGACAGTGTAGAGGGAGCTTTACTCTGTATCTAACCCTGTACCTGCCCTGGGAGTGTTTGATGGGACAGTGTAGAGGGAGCTTTACTCTGTATCTAACCCTGTACCTGCCCTGGGAGTGTTTGATGGGACAGTGTAGAGGGAGCTTTACTCTGTATCTAACCCTGTACCTGCCCCTGGGAGTGTTTGATGGGACAAAGTAGAGGGAGCTTTACTCTGTATCTAACCCTGTACCTGCCCCTGGGAGTGTTTGATGGGACAGTGTAGAGGGTGCTTTACTCTGTATCTAACCCTGTACCACGGTGTAGAGGGAGCTTTACTCTGTATCTAACCCTGTACCTGCCCTGGAGTGTTTGATGGGACAGTGTAGAGAGAGCTTTACTCTGTATCTAACCCTGTACCTGCTCTGGGAGTGTTTGATGGGACAGTGTAGAGGGAGCTTTACTCTGTATCTAACCCTGTACCTGCCCTGGGAGTGTTTGATGGGACAGTGTCGAGGGAGCTTTACTCTGTATCTAACCCTGTACCTGCCCTGGGAGTGTTTGATGGGACAGTGTCGAGGGAGCTTTACCATGCACCGTGACACTGGACAGTACAATTTGGGGAAACAATCAACTTTCCAGACATTAACACCTCAACAAACACAAAGTTCACCATAAAAAAGAAACAGGGCAGAGATGCGCTTGGAACTGATTTTCATTTAATCGAGTAATACTTGCAGGAAATGATAATGTGGAGCGGTCTCAGGAAAAGACCACATCACCCCAGCACCCTGCCTTGCTTGATAATTGTCTCAAGGGCCCTTTCGTCCTTACAATCTCTCACACTTTGTAAAGGATTGTTGCTGAGTCGAGGATCCAGGGCTGTCTGGGGCTTTGGCCCAAAGGTAGTGGGGAGGGGTGGGGTGTGGGGTGGGGAGGCGGGGGGAACTGCAGCTGGCTGAAAGCGATACAGTCATCTGCTTACTATACTATCGACCAGAGGGGGCCATTAATCAACCGTGCTCACATCTGCCGGTTACGATGCCTGGGGGCAATGCGTGCAGTCGATGCAGACACAGGTCACAGCTCTCCAAAGTGGGCCCCCCCCCCCCCACCGCCAATTACCTGCGTCTGGGGCAGGCTTATTGACCCTGCTCTCCGACTCTCACCATCTGCTTACGCGAACACTATCCTCTCCTTTGTCAGCATCTGTCTCCAGCCTTGCTGTCACGACTCCCTTCAGCAAAACCCTGGTTCGCCCATTCCCACCCTGAAGCTTCCAGTCGGTCCTTAAATTCCCTATCTCTGTCACCTCCTCCGCCCATCGAGATTTCTGCGCCTCCTCCAACTCTGGCCTCTTGCGCATCCCCCCCGCCCCCCCCCCCCCCCTCACTTCCTTCACCCCACCACCGGCGGCCGTGCCTTCAGATGCCTCTGGAATTCCCTCCCTCAACCTCTCCGCCTCTCTCTCTCTCCTTTAAGACGCTCCTTAAAGCCGACATCTTCGACCAAGCTTTTGGTCACCTGTCCTAATATCTCCTTATGTGGGACTTTAAACTTCATTCTAAGATGAACCAACAACAGGTGATGCTGAAGGAAAGGTGATAAAATAGCAGGGCCCTCGGCTGCCCGTAACTTAACTCGCACCGTGTCCCGTTCACCCATTACCCACTGTGCTCAATGACCTACATTGGCTCCCGGTCCAGCAGCGCCTCAATTTTAAAATTCTCATCCTTGTTTTCAAATCCCCTCCATGGCCCTCGCCCCCCCTATCTCTGTAACCTCCTCCAGCCCCTACAACCCTCCGAGGTCTCTGCGCTCCTCCAATTCTGGCCTCTTGCGCATCCCCCCATTCCCATCGCTCTGCCATTGGCGGCCGTGCCTTCAGCCACCTGAGCCCTAAGCTCTGGAATTTCCTCCCTAAACCTCTCCGCCTCTCTCTCTCCTCTTTTACGACGCTCCTTAAAACCTCCCTCTTTGACCAAGCTTTTGGTCACCTGTCCGAATATCTCCTTACGGGGCTTGGTGTCAAATTTTGTCTGATTTACACTCCTGGGAAGCACCCTGGGATGTTTATCGGGTTAAATAAGCTGTATAAGCCCAAGTTGGTGTGAAAGGATTCCAGGGATTATGCCTCCCCTACTCTTTATCTATTCTCGTGTTGACCACTCTCTGAAAAACTTCCTGAAATCAGTCTTAAACTTACCGTATACCAGTTCAAACTGCTCTCAGTTTAACATAATGTTAATAGTCAGGATCTCCCTTAACAATTCCAGGACACTGGGGAGAACGCTCCCCTGCTCTTCTTCCAATTGCGGCCGTGGGATCTTTTACGCCCACCTGAGAGGGCAGACGGGGCCTCGGTTTAACATCTCATCCCGAAAGACGGCGCTTCCGACAGTGATGGGAAGGTAATTGGCATCTCAGGGGCGCAGAAGTGGGCAAAGGACATTCATTCAGCCTGAAGGTCCAGCTGTGTAAAACTATTGCATCTGACAGCCTCAGGGGAGGGTAGGAATTTTTAATTCATTCTCAGGCGTCGCTGGCGAGGCCGGCATTTATTGCCCATCCCTAATTGCCCCTTGAGAAGGTGGTGGTGAGCCGCCATCTTGAACCGCTGCAGTCCGTGTGGTGAAGGTTCTCCCACAGTGCTGTTAGGAAGGGAGTTCCAGGATTTTGACCCAGCGATGAAGGAACGGCGATATATTTCCAAGTCGGGATGGTGTGTGACTTGGAGGGGAACGTGCAGGTGGTGTTGTTCCCATGTGCCTGCTGCTCTTGTCCTTCTAGCTGGTGGACGTCATGATTTTAGTCCATGCCAGAGGGGCCTGGCGGGAAAGACGGTGGCTTTGGTTTTACAAACGCTAAACTGGGAGCTTTGTCGCCAAACAAATTCTGGTTGATAATGGAGCTTGTACTGTACATGGCAGTCTCTCTCTCTCTCTCATTGACACAAACACTCAGGCGTATTATAAGCACCAGTATCAGGCACAAGAGACGTGAATAAACCATCTATAAACGGAAAAAACTTCAGACAAAGGACGAGCTCTGGGGCAGATGTCGGTGTCATACCGAAAGCTGGCTTTTTATTTCATTCATAAAAAGTTACAAAGTGAACGACTCCGGACGGGGGGCAGGGACAGTTCCCGTTCCCCGGGAGGGGGGGGGGGACACAGGGACAGGGACAGTTCCCCCTGGGGATCGGCAGCGGTTCCTGTTCCTGTTCCCCCCCCCCCCCCCCGGGGAACAGGAGCCACTCCCGAGCAGGATGGGACTGGGACATCAGAGGGCGACGGGCGGCTTTCGTTTAAGTCGCAGCCACGGTCTCATCCGTTTCCCATGGAAGCGACCGGTGACAGGGGAGCTAAACCCTGCCCTGCTGCCAAACAGGTCCCCAGACCTGAGCTCGATATTTTGTGGGGGGGGGGGGGGGAACTGACCCCCGTCGACCTTTGTCCGATTTACGCTCCTGCGAAGCGCCTGCGGGACGTTTTTCCCGACGTTAAAGGCGCTGTATAAACGCAAGTTGCTGGTGATCAGACACATCGTTCAAAGTCCCGGGCCCCTCAGAGTCGCCCGAAGCCGTGACCCGTGACTGGGGGGGGGGGGCGGTGCGGCTCCGCAGGGGTGGGCAGCCCTCCGTGCCCGAGTCGCTATCGTCTGTGCGCGAGTGTTAGCTGGCTATTCGGCAACGCGGGCCTTCAGCTCCGATCCCGATCTCGCCAGAGGTCAGCACCCACTTTCAGCAGGATCCACCGGACAGCGACGGGAACCCCGCCCGATTGTTTTTTCCCCCTCCCCCTAACCCAGCTGGGGTACTGAGGCCAACAGCAGCGACCCTACTGCCACCCCGGTTGAAAGAAAGAACTTGCATTTCTACAGCCTCCTTTCACCACCACGGGACGTTCCAAAGGGCATCGCGAATATCGGCCCCAGGACACCGGGGAGAAGTTCCCCCCCCACCCCCCCCGCTCTTCTTCCAATTGTGGCCGTGGGATTTTTCACGTCCACGCGAGAGGGCAGAACGTCAGTTTAACGTCTCATCCGAAAGACGGCACCCTCTGACAGTGCAGCGCCCCCCCTCAGTACTGGCGCCGGGGGAGTGTCGGCCCTGGACTTTGGGGGCTCGAGTCCCTGGATTGGGGGCTCGAACCCACACCCTTCTGACTCAGAGGCAACGGTGCGACACACTGAGCCACGGCTGACACTGTGATCGGTTGAGATCGGCTAACTCAGCGCGGCCCAGGGGGACAGGGGTGGGTGGAATCCGGCCCCTCCCTGCTCTAGTACATAATCAGAGCAGGACCGAGCCACAAGTGGTTAGACCATACTTGGGGTATTGAGAACAGTTCTGGTCTCCATACTACAAAAAGGATGTAGAGGCATTGGAGAAGGTGCAAAAAAGATTTACAAGGATGATACCAGAACTAAGAAGTTATAACTATCAGGGAAGACTGAACAGGCCGGGGCTCTTGTCTCTAGAAAAGAGAAGGCTGAGGGGTGACCTGATAGAGGTCTTTAAGATAATGAAGGGGTTTCGATAGGGTGGACGTGGAGAAGATGTTTCCACTTGTGGGGGAGACCAGAACGAGGGGGCCATAAATATAAGAGAGTCACTAATAAATCCAATCGGGAATTCAGGAGAAACTTCTCTACCCAGAGAGTGGTGAGAATGTGGAACTCGCTCCCACATGGAGTGGTCGAGGGGAATAGAATCGATGGATTTAAGGGGAAGCCGGATAAACACATGAGGGAGAAAGGAATAGAAGGAGATGGTGATAGGGTGAGATGGAGTAGGGAGGGGGGAGGCTCGTGTGGAGCATAAACTCCGGCACAGACCAGTAGGGCCGAATGGCCTGATTTGAGCTGTATGTTCTACTTGAACAGTTATGCTGTATATCCCCTTCTAGACCGTACTGCCCGCAACCACCCACACCCCGCCCGGGGGCATTAGAAAGGATAAATGGACACTCGCTCTATTTGATGTTGCTCCCCTCCCCCTGACCTAGGCCATCCATTGTTTAGGCTTGCCTGGATTCCCCCCCCCCCCCCCCCCCCGCCCTAGGCCGAGCTGAACTGCGCTCCCTCCCTCCCCCAACCCCACCGCCCCCACCCCAGCCCGCGCTCCCCGTGGCTGCACCCAATGAAAAAATTGAGAACGGAAAGAGAACGCAGTGCACGTAAATTTTTAAAGGAAAGAAACGCCACGAGAGTCCGATGGAAGGCGGGTTAATGACTGTGCCGCACCCAGTCCGCGCTAACGCACTAACCAGCGCTCCGAGATCAGGGCACGGAGGAAACCGAACGCCTAGGGGTCAGTTCAGGATTGTTCCAATCTCGCTCCGGAACGGGAGGAATGTTGTAATTGGGGTTCCGGAGTTAGCGAGTAACGATACCGAAGAGGCCACTCGGACGGCGTGTCATGAAACACAACAAAAAAAAACGGACACATGGCCAGACGACCAGCTGACCCAGACAGGCAGCGTTATCCTGAGGCAGGGGCTCCTCTACCGAATCTGCAAAGAGAAGAGGGAGGCACGTTAGGATCGGGTAACCCGGCTGGTTAAAAGGTGGCGACAATCGAATTTACAAGACCCCCGTTAAACCTGCCGTGATAATGAAGCACCGTCCCTTATCGCCGAGTGTCGCCACTCGGGTTATGGCGACGGATCTTACCAACACAATGTAGGGAGAATTGCACTGTGGCCCAGTGCATTCTGAACTGGTCTGTGCCTGTATTAGGACAAGTTCCCCGGGACCCCCTGTAAATACGGACACACTCCCCGGGGACCCCCTGTAAATACGGACACACTCCCGGGGAACTCGGTAAATATTGACACACTCCCGGGGACCCCCTGTAAATACGGACACACTCCCAGGAAATACAGACACACTCCCCGGGGACCCCCTGTAAATACTGACACACTCCCAGGGGACCCCCTGTAAATACTGACACACTCCCCGGGGACCCCCTGTAAATACTGACACACTCCCCGGGGACCCCCTGTAAATACTGACACACTCCCCGGGGACCCCCTGTAAATACTGACACACTCCCCGGGGACCCCCTGTAAATACTGACACACTCCCAGGGACACCCTGTAAATACCGACACACTCCCAGGGACACCCTGTAAATACTGACACACTCCCCGGGGACCCCCTGTAAATACTGACACACTCCCAGGGACCTCCTATAAATACTGACACACTCCCCGGGGACCCCCTGTAAATACTGACACACTCCCGGGGACCCCCTGTAAATACGGACACACTCCCCGGGGACCCCCTGTAAATACGGACACACTCCCCGGGGACCCCCTGTAAATACGGAAGACACTCCCGGGGACCCCCTGTAAATACTGACACACTCCCAGGGAACTCGGTAAATATTGACACACTCCCGGGGACCCCCTGTAAATACCGACACACTCCCAGGGACACCCTGTAAATACTGACACACTCCCCGGGGACCCCCTGTAAATACTGACACACTCCCAGGGTCCCCCTGTAATTACTGACACACTCCCAGGGACCTCCTATAAATACTGACACACTCCCCGGGGACCCCCTGTAAATATTGACACACTCCCGGGGACCCCCTGTAAATACTGACACACTCCCGGGGACCCCCTGTAAATACTGACACACTCCCCAGGGACCCCCTGTAAACACTCTACCAGGGACACCCTGTAAATACTAACACTCCCGGGGAACTCTGTGGATACCGACTCACTCTCGGGGACACCCTGTAAATACTGACACACCACCAGGGACCCCCTGTAAATACTGACACACTCCTGGGGGCCCCTGTAAATATTGACACACTCCCCGGGGACACCCTGTAAATACTGACACACTCCCTGGGGACCCCCTGTAAATACTGACACACTCCCGGGGACCCCCTGTAAATACTGACACACTCCCGGGGACCCCCTGTAAATACTGACACACTCTGGGGACCCCCTGTAAATACAGACACACTCCCCGGGGGCCCCCTGTAAATACTGACACATTCCCGGGGAGATCCTGTAAATACAGACACACTCCCCGGGACCCCCTGTAAATACAGACACACTCCCGGGAGCCCCCTGTAAATACTGACACACTCCTGGGGACCCCCTATAAATACTGACACACTCCCAGGGACCCCCTGTAAATATTGAACACACTCCTGGAGACCCCCTGTAAATACTGACACACTACCAGGGAACTCTGTAAATACTGACACACTCCCTAGGACCCCCTGTAAATTCAGACACACTCCCGGGGACCCCCTGTAAATAATGACTCCCGGGTTCAAGTTTCACTGAATGTCGACCTGGGAGGGGGGCGCTGGGGAGCTGTGTCAAAATCTTCTGCCCATTATTTTGGAATATGCTTTTTGCCCAACTCGGGAGAAACGCTCCTCGATCTTTCACATCCACCTGCGATGGGAAGATGGGGCTCCCGGTTCAATGTCTCATGCAAAAGACGGCACCTCTCGACAGTGCGCGGCGCTCCCTCAGTACTGGCCCCGGGGACGTGTCGGCCCAGATTTTGTGCTCAAGTCTCTGGAGAGGGACTTGGACCCACAACCTTCTGGGGAAGGAGGGCCAGGTTAACTCGTACGCCCACTTACCGTGTACTTGTCCCATTTTTTCTCTGGATCGTACGGTTCCCAGCGACTTGCCGGGAAAATGTGTTTGTTCTTCTCGTACCAGCTTCTGAGGACCACCTTTCCAGCGTGAGACTTTAAAGGGAAGGGGAAAAAAATAACAACTTTTAATACGTGAAGCGGGCTCTATTTTCCTTTACGAAAAGAAGGAACTTGCATTCCTCCAGCGTCTTTCACCACCTCAGGACGTCCCAAAGCACTTCGCAGCCAATGAAGTACTTTTTGAAGTGTGGCCACTGTTGTAATGCAGGGAAACGCGGCAGCCAATTTGCGCACAGCAAGATCCCACAAACAGCAACGTGATAATGACCAGATCATTTGGTTTAGTGATGATGGTTGAAGGATAAATATTGGTCCCAGGTCAATTGAGCTGCAATGGTTTTTTTTAAAAAAATGTGTGGATGTGGGCATCACTGGCAAGGCCGGCATTTATTGCCTGTCCCCTAGTTGCCCCGAGAAGCTGGTGGTGGGCCTTCTTCTTGAATATTGACTCAGCGACGCTGAAGAAACGGTGGTATGCGTCTGAGTTTTAAAAGTTCTAATGTAGGAGACACAGCAGCCAAATTGCGCACAGCAAGCTCCCACAAACAGCAATGTGATAAATGGCCAGATTATCTGTTTTAGTGATGTTGGTTGAGGGATAAATATTGGCCCCAGGGCACCGGGGCGAGCTCCCCACCTGCTCTTCTTCCAATAGTGGCCGTGGGATCTTTTGCGTCCACCTGAGGGGGGCAGACGGGGGCTTCGGTTTAACATCTCACCCGAAAGACGGCACCTCTGGCAATGCAGCGCTCCCTCAGTACTGGCACCGGGGGGAGTGTCGGGGCCTGGATTACGGGGCTCGAGTCTCTGGAGTGGGGGCTCGAACCCACGACCTTCTGACTCAGAGGCGAGAGTGTGACCCTCTGAGCCACGGCTTACTGAAGCAACTGGCAAGGGAGACAGCAGCGCCCTGCGGCCAAATTGGGGTTCCGCGTACCTCGTCCTTCTCCACCGTCGCGTCGCTCAGCAAGCGGACGTCTTCGTGAACATCGAAGCTGAACAGAGGTCCTGCGGGAGGGGAGGGGGAGAAGAGAAGGCATTTACCAAGCACACGCAAGCACAGCCGCGCCTCATTCCGCATCGTACGTCCCCCGCGTGCCCGTTGAACGGGAATGTGCAGCTGACGATTGGATTACTAATCCCCTCGCAGCACAGGAGGAGAAAAGGCCACTTGGCCCCAGCCAAGCTCAGCCCTTCACCACCCCTAGCTGCCATCTTGGCATCTAATGGCACCGCGAATGCCACTGCCCCAATGGGCACAGCATTCCAAATGCTGATCGTCCTATAACTAAAAGAAATTCTTCCTAATACCCATTTGGATGGAAGGAAGAACGTGCATTTCTACAGCCCCTTTCACCACTTCAGGACATTTCACAGCCAATGAAGTACATTTTTTTTTGAAGTGTGGTCACTGTTGTAATGTAGGGAAACGCGGCAGCTAATTTGTGCACAGCAAGATCCCACAAACAGCAACGTGATAATGATTGGTTGAGGGATGTTGGTTGAGGGATAAATATTGGCCTCAGGACACCGGGGAGAACTCCACCACCCCCCCCTGCTCTTCTTCCAATAGTGGCGGGGGGGGGGATCTTTTACGTCCACCTGAGAGGACAGAGGGCCTGGGTTTAATGTCTCCTCTGGAAGACGGCACCTCCAATGGTGCAGCACTCGGCCTGGATTTTGTATTCACTTTTCACTAATTAAAATCTACTCCTCGGGTCCTTCTGACTTAATCGGACTTAATATTCTGGTTTACTTTTCTTCCACCATGTTAAATATTTGCTACCCTTCAATAAGCTCTCGCCATAACCTTCTCCCTGGTTTGTACAACTCAAGTTTCTCTAATCTTGCCTTACAGCTCACGCCCATCACACTAACCCGTCTCCTCTCTTTATAAAACTAACACTTGCATTTTATACAGCGGCTCAAAGAATTACATAGAATTTTACAGCACGGGAACAGGCCATTCGGCCCAAGCCGATGTTTATGCTCCGCACGAGCCTCCTCCCTCCCTACTCCATCTCACCCTATCAACATATCCTTCTATTCCTCTCTCCCTCATGTGTTTATCGAGCTTCCCCTTAAATCCATCGATTCTATTCCCCTCGACCACTCCATGTGGGAGCGAGTTCCACATTCTCACCGCTCTCTGGGTAAAGAAGAATTCCCCGATTGGATTTATTAGTGACTCTCTTATATTGATGGCCCCCTCGTTCTGGTCTCCCCCACAAGTGGAAACATCTTCTCTACGTCTACCCTATCGAAACCCCTTCATAATTTTAAAGACCTCCATCAGGTCACCCCTCAGCCTTCTCTTTTTTCTAGAGAAAAGAGCCCCAGCCTGTTCAGTCTTTCCTGACAGTTATAGCCTCTCAGTTCTTGATTCATCCTTGTGAATCGTATTAAGGGTTACGGAACCAAGGCGGGTAGATGGAGTTAAGACACAGATCAGCCGTGATCTAACCCGAGTGGCGGAACAGGCTCACGCTTGACGTCACACACTGAACGACAGCACCTCCGACAACGCAGCGCCGCTGTAATGGAGCGTCGACCTCGATTGTGGGCTCAAACCCTAGACCGGGGGGCTTGGGCCCACCACCTTCTGGCTCAGAGGGATGGGGCTGAACGGTGGCAACTGAGCCAGAAGGGGAATTGGAAAACGAGGGGAAAAAAAAGAAATGAACAGGATTCCCTTTTCGGCAGACCACCCTCCCCGCTTAAACCGAAGGCCTTTAAAGACAGGGGGTCACGTTAGGAGGTCACAGAGCGCAAAGTCATTGGAAAAACACTCACCACTTTTGCCTCTTGCTTTCGTCACGATGAAATCGTAGAAGGTGTGATGCTGTGAGAGTAAAGGAGGAATGACTGAGACAGGCTTTACGTGGACAGAAAGAGCCACCCTGGCTCTCCTACCCTCCCACACCCCCGCCCAGCCCCCCCCCCCCGCCCCGCCTTTTCCCCCTCTTGCTAGAGTGAGACGCACACCATGGAGTGAAGGCATCCCACTGCTTGCCCTGCCCTGAGATATGCACAGTACTCGCAGGCTGCCGCGCGGAACAGATGTAAACGCACAACGCTGAATTTTAAAACAGCTTCCGAAATCACGCAGTATAAATAGAGCAAGGTGACAGAATATAGAACAGCACCAGCAGGTCAGTGTGGTGAGTAGTTACTAGACGGTTAACGAGATGGGTCAAATTTAAGATGACGGCAGAAGGAATTAAAAGGAGAAGTTTCAAGAGGGCACGAATTTAAGATCACCATATAAAAATTAAAGGGGAGGATCGGAAAAAAATCCTTTAGGTGGGGGGTGTTTAGAGAGAGGAATCCTCTGCCACACACTGTTGTTGCATCGTAGAATCTCACAGCACAGAAGGAGGTAGTTAAGGCAATGGTGCCTGTGCTAGCTCTCTCTCTCTTTCCACGGTCAGCCTACAGCAGTGTCCTCTCTCTGAAAGAGCTCTCCACTCAGTCTCAGTCCCCTGCCCTTTCCCCACTCAGCCCATCGCCCTCTGCGCCCTCTGTCTGAAAGAGCTCTCCCCTCAGTCCCATTCCCCTGCCCTTTCCCCACTCGGCCCATCGCCCCCTGTGCTCTCTCTCTCTGAAAGAGCTCTCCCCTCAGTCCCATTCCCCTGCCCTTTCCCCACTCGGCCCATCGCCCCCTGTGCTCTCTCTCTCTGAAAGAGCTCTCCCCTCAGTCCCATTCCCCTGCCCTTTCCTCATACCCTTTTACATTTTTCCTTTTCAAATTAATATTTATCCATCTCTCTTTTAAAAGCCGTTATGTATTCTGCTTCCAACACCATTTCTGATAAGGCATTCCATGTCCTAATAATACTCTGCCTAAAAAATTCTTCAATTCTTCTAAAGAACTCTCCCTTCGTACCTTTACTGATGATCTTAATTCTCTGCCCTTTAGATATCAACTTACCAATTAGTGGAAAAGGTTTTCCCCACTTTATCAAAACTCCTCAGAACTTCAAACGAGCAGGAGAGTGGGATTAGACAGGGTGGGATATTAAAGGGTACGGGGAGTGAGGGGAGAGTGGGATTAGACTGGGTGGGATATTAAAGGATATGGGGAGTGAGGGGAGAGTGGGATTAGACTGGGTGGGATATTAAAGGATATGGGGAGTGAGGGGAGAGTGGGATTAGACTGGGTGGGATATTAAAGGATATGCGGAGTGAGGGGAGAGTGGGATTAGACTGGGTGGGATATTAAAGGATATGGGGAGTGAGGGGAGAGTGGGATTAGACTGGGTGGGATATGGGGAGTGAGGGGAGAGTGGGATTAGACTGGGTGGGATATTAAAGGGTACGGGGAGTGAGGGGGAGAGTGGGATTAGACTGGGTGGGATATTGAGGGGTACGGGGAGTGAGGGGGAGAGTGGGATTAGACTGGGTGGGATATTAAAGGGTACGGAGAGTGAGGGGAGAGTGGGATTAGACTGGGTGGGATATTAAAGGGTACGGGGAGTGAGGGGGAGAGTGGGATTAGACTGGGTGGGATATTAAAGGGTATGGGGAGTGAGGGGGAGAGTGGGATTAGACTGGGTGGGATATTAAAGGGTATGGGGAGTGAGGGGGAGAGTGGGATTAGACTGGGTGGGATATTAAAGGGTACGGGGAGTGAGGGGGAGAGTGGGATTACACTGGGTGGGATATTAAAGGGTATGGGGAGTGAGGGGGAGAGTGGGATTAGACTGGGTGGGATATTAAAGGGGACGGGGAGTGAGGGGGAGAGTGGGATTAGACTGGGTGTGATATTAAAGGGTACGGGGAGTGAGGGGGAGAGTGGGATTAGACTGGGTGGGATATTAAAGGGGACGGGGAGTGAGGGAGAGTGGGATTAGACTGGGTGGGATATTAAAGGGTACGGGGAGTGAGGGGGAGAGTGGGATTAGACTGGGTGTGATATTAAAGGGTACGGGGAGTGAGGGGGAGAGTGGGATTAGACTGGGTGTGATATTAAAGGGTACGGGGAGTGAGGGGGAGAGTGGGATTAGACTGGGTGGGATATTAAAGGGGACGGGGAGTGAGGGGAAGAGTGGGATTAGACTGTGTGGGATATTAAAAGGTATGGGGAGCAAGTAGGAGAGAGAGACCAATTGGATCGCTCTTTCAAAGAGCCGGCACTGGAACAATGGGCCGAATGGCCTCCTTCTGTGCGGTAAGGTTCTATGATTGTTACCCAACGAGCCCTTGCTGGAAAAGTCTGTGGTTCTGGATGCCAGATGAAGAAGGGACTGGGAATCGGCAGCGACCCCTCAATTGCGTTCCTCCGGCACGCCTCACGTACAACGGATAACGAGTGCCTGGGGTCGCACGAGACATGGCGCCTTGCGCAGAAAACGGGGGCCCCCCCCCGTGCGTCCGGGACCCTGGAGCCGTCGGGAGAAGGGGGTGTGGGGGGGGGGGGGGGGGGGGCGGATGGGGGGAGATAAAACCTGGGCGAGAGGAGAAGAGCTGCCGACACTCAGGTCCATTTTATCTGCTCCCTCCTCATACGGCCTGACCAGTAATAGGAACGCCCAATGCGACACCTACGTGTGGAATGATCAGATCTTCCTTGATGTACATAAGCTGCTCAACACCAGCAGACCTGCAGAAAGAACAGGGTCGACATTTTACACAGTGCTGTCTTTCCTGCATTGCAACGAAATACATCCAATGAAGATTTACATACAACTACCCAGAATTTACAGCACAGGAACAGGCCATTCGGCCCAACCGGTCTATCCCGGTGTTTATGCTCCACACGAGCCTCCCCCCTCCCTATTCCATCTCACCCTATCACCCTCTCCTTCTATTCCTTTCTCCCTCATGTGTTTATCGAGCTTCCCCTTAAATCCATCGATTCTATTCCCCTCGACCGCTCCATGTGGGAGCGAGTTCCACATTCTCACCGCTCTCTGGGTAAAGAAGTTTCTCCTGAATTTCCCGATTGGATTTATTAGTGACTACCTTATATTTATGGCCCCCTAGTATTGGTCTCCCCCCACAAGTTGAAACACCTTCTCTACGTCTACCCTGTCGAACCCCTTCATTATCTTAAAGCCCTCTATCAGGTCACCCTCTCAACCTTCTCTTTTCTAGAGAAAAGAGCCCCAGTCTGTCCTGACAGTAATAACCTCTCAGTTCTTGTATCATCCTTGTAAATGGTATTAAGGCTTACGGAACCAAGACGGGTAGATGGAGTTAAGATACAGTTCAGCCATGATCTAATTGAGTAGCGGAACAGGCTCGAGGGGCTGAATGGCCTCCTCCGGCTCCAATGTTCCTTCCTAAATCCTTTTCGCACCTTCTCCGGTGCCTCTACATCCTTTTTGTAAGATGGAGACCAGAACCGCGCACAAGTGTGGTCTAACCAAGGTTCGATGCAAGTTTTCTCTGCTTTTCAATTCTGTTCCTCTAGAAATGAACCCGAGTGCTTTGTTTGTACTTGTTATGGCCTCGTTAACCTGCGTTCCTACTCTTAACGAGAATCTGCACCCCCTGATCCCTGTACCCCTATATCCCAGATTTCTCAACTGTACCTGAGTTCGCTGAAATCCTTCCGAAGGATCTCAAGTCCCTTCTGCAGGAACTGCTGGATTGTGTTTCCTTTCTTCATCTAGGAAGGAAACGGTGGGGGGGGGGGGGGAGAAAAAGAGATCACAACTGTTGCAGGAGAGGACGCAAGGCCATTAAACCCACCGTTACTCCATCACCCCGCGTTTGTTACTCCCCAACGGCCCCGGCGCCCCCCTCACCCCACCGACTAACTCTCCATCCTCAACTTGCGTTTGTAGGGCGACTTTTAACGGGCAAAAAAACGCGCCGAGGAACTTCACGGAGGCACGAGGAAAAGAGGCTCCGAGCTGGAGGAGAGGTTGTCGGGGGGGGGGGGGGCAGAAAGCTTGGTCAAGGAGGTGGGTTTTAAGGAGGGAGTTTCAAGGAGGCGAGGCGAAGGGGTCGATTTAGGGAGGGAATTCAAGAGAGTGGGACATCCACCAGTGCATAGGAGGGCAGAGTGATAGGATCAGAGAGTTTGGGGGGGGGGGGGGGGGGCGGGCGAAGAGGATAGAGCTGGAGAAGGTTACGGAGCCAGGAAAAGGCTCATCTTCACTGCCTCGCTCGACCCGACCTCGACATTTCTCCAGCTTGCTTCCTCCGCTCTTCTGACTGGTTTACCATACGTCCGTCCCTCTTTCTGCTCACTTACTGGTTTAGATGTCCCACCCTCCTCCTGCCCCCATCCACACTGGTACCTGTGTGTCCCCCCCTCCTCCTGCCCCATTGACACTGGTACCTGTGTGTCCCACCCTCCTCCTGCCCCATTGACACTGGTACCTGTGTGTCCCCCCCTCCTCCTGTCCCATTGACACTGGTACCTGTGTGTCCCCCCCCTCCTCCTGTCCCATCCACACTGGTACCTGTGTGTCCCTCCCTCCTCCTGCCCCATTGACACTGGTACCTGTGTGTCCCTCCCTCCCCCCTGCCCCATCCACACTGGTACCTGTGTGTCCCTCCCTCCTCCTGTCCCATCCACACTGGTACCTGTGTGTCCCTCCCTCCTCCTGTCCCATCCACACTGGTACCTGTGTGTCCCTCCCTCCTCCTGCCCCATCCACACTGGTACCTGTGTGTCCCTCCCTCCCCCCTGCCCCATCCACACTGGTACCTGTGTGTCCCTCCCTCCCCCCTGCCCCATCCACACTGGTACCTGTGCCTCCCTCCCTCCTCCTGTCCCATCCACACTGGTACCTGTGTGTCCCTCCCTCCTCCTGTCCCATCCACACTGGTACCTGTGTGTCCCCCCCTCCTCCTGTCCCATCCACACTGGTACCTGTGTGTCCCCCCCTCCTCCTGTCCCATCCACACTGGTACCTGTGTGTCCCTCCCTCCTCCTGTCCCATCCACACTGGTACCTGTGCCTCCCTCCCTCCCCCCTGCCCCATCCACACTGGTACCTGTGTGTCCCTCCCTCCTCCTGCCCCATTGACACTGGTACCTGTGTGTCCCTCCCTCCTCCTGTCCCATCCACACTGGTACCTGTGTGTCCCTCCCTCCTCCTGTCCCATCCACACTGGTACCTGTGCCTCCCTCCCTCCCCCCTGCCCCATCCACACTGGTACCTGTGTGTCCCCCCCTCCTCCTGCCCCATTGACACTGGTACCTGTGTGTCCCTCCCTCCTCCTGTCCCATTGACACTGGTACCTGTGTGTCCCACCCTCCTCCTGCCCCATTGACACTGGTACCTGTGTGTCCCTCCCTCCTCCTGCCCCATCCACACTGGTACCTGTGTGTCCCTCCCTCCTCCTGCCCCATCCACACTGGTACCTGTGTGTCCCTCCCTCCTCCTGTCCCATCCACACTGGTACCTGTGTGTCCCTCCCTCCTCCTGTCCCATCCACACTGGTACCTGTGTGTCCCTCCCTCCTCCTGCCCCATTGACACTGGTACCTGTGTGTCCCTCCCTCCTCCTGTCCCATCCACACTGGTACCTGTGTGTCCCTCCCTCCCCCCTGCCCCATCCACACTGGTACCTGTGTGTCCCTCCCTCCTCCTGTCCCATCCACACTGGTACCTGTGTGTCCCTCCCTCCCCCCTGCCCCATCCACACTGGTACCTGTGTGTCCCTCCCTCCTCCTGTCCCATCCACACTGGTACCTGTGTGTCCCTCCCTCCCCCCTGCCCCATCCACACTGGTACCTGTGTGTCCCTCCCTCCCCCCTGCCCCATCCACACTGGTACCTGTGTGTCCCTCCCTCCCCCCTGCCCCATCCACACTGGTACCTGTGTGTCCCTCCCTCCTCCTGCCCCATCCACACTGGTACCTGTGTGTCCCTCCCTCCTCCTGCCCCATTGACACTGGTACCTGTGCCTCCCTCCCTCCTCAGTTGAGTAGCCCGGATACACAAACACTCCTCAGCTCTGCAAACGACGACTAATCGAGGGGGTGAGGTGGCGGTGAGCAGCTGTTGGGACTGGAACTGCACCCCGGTGAGAGGCATTGGAGGGAGGGCAACAGAGTAAAGCTCCCTCTACACTGTCCCATCAAACACTCCCAGTGCAGGTACAGGGTTAGATAGAGTAAAGCTCCCTCTACACTGTCCCATCAAACACTCCCAGTGCAGGTACAGGGTTAGATACAGAGTAAAGCTCCCTCTACACTGTCCCGTCAAACACTCCCAGGGCAGGTACAGGGTTAGATACAGAGTAAAGCTCCCTCTACACTGTCCCATCAAACACTCCCAGGGCAGGTACAGGGTTAGATACAGAGTAAAGCTCCCTCTACACTGTCCCATCAAACACTCCCAGGGCAGGTACAGGGTTAGATACAGAGTAAAGCTCCCTCTACACTGTCCCATCAAACACTCCCAGGGCAGGTACAGGGTTAGATACAGAGTAAAGCTCCCTCTACACTGTCCCATCAAACACTCCCAGGGCAGGTACAGGGTTAGATACAGAGTAAAGCTCCCTCTACACTGTCCCATCAAACACTCCCAGGGCAGGTACAGGGTTAGATACAAAGTAAAGCTCCCTCTACACTGTCCCATCAAACACTCCCAGGGCAGGTACAGGGTTAGATACAAAGTAAAGCTCCCTCTACACTGTCCCATCAAACACTCCCAGGGCAGGTACAGGGTTAGATACAGAGTAAAGCTCCCTCTACACTGTCCCATCAAACACTCCCAGGGCAGGTACAGGGTTAGATACAGAGTAAAGCTCCCTCTACACTGTCCCATCAAACACTCCCAGGGCAAGTACAGGGTTAGATACAGAGTAAAGCTCCCTCTACACTGTCCCATCAAACACTCCCAGGGCAGGTACAGGGTTAGATACAAAGTAAAGCTCCCTCTACACTGTCCCATCAAACACTCCCAGGGCAGGTACAGGGTTAGATACAAAGTAAAGCTCCCTCTACACCGTCCCGTCAAACACTCCCAGGGGCAGGTACAGGGTTAGATACAAAGTAAAGCTCCCTCTACACTGTCCCATCAAACACTCCCAGGGCAGGTACAGGGTTAGATACAAAGTAAAGCTCCCTCTACACTGTCCCATCAAACACTCCCAGGGCAGGTACAGGGTTAGATACAAAGTAAAGCTCCCTCTACACCGTCCATCAAACACTCCCAGGGCAGGTACAGGGTTAGATACAGAGTAAAGCTCCCTCTACACTGTCCCATCAAACACATACCCATGCGATCCAGGTCTGTAAGCTGACTTCTCTCTTCCAACAAGCCCCAAAATCGCCCTCAGGCAAAGTAAGCAAGAGTGCACGTTAGTTGGGGATAAAAGGAAGTGTCCCTTGGGATACCCACTGTGCACACTGCAGCTCCACACCCTAGGAGAAGCTTTTGTTTAAAGTACAGAAACTCCTTGGAGGCCCGTGTCCATGTGGGCCTCAGGAGACTGAGGCATCTCCAATCAGGCTGCTCAACTGCAAACTGCAGCAGCTGCATCAGCCCTCCACCCCCAGAGTCACTTGTTTTTCTGCCTGCTGGCTGTAAGCGGGACGCCTGAGTTATCACAGAGTTAGAGCACCCAACTCGCCGGCTATTTCCTCTGCAGGCACATCACCGGGGCACCTCACCCGAGGGCCTTTTCGGCGGCCTCACAGAAATTTCAGCACAGGAGGATTGTCGAGACTGCAGGTTATTCAACCAAGTTTTTTTTAAAAAAGAGGCGGAGAGAGAGAAAGAAAAAGAGATGGCAGAAAGACAGAGAGTGCGCACTCGAGACAGAGAGAGGCAGAGAGTGTGCATGCCCATGAAAGGGAGATAAAGAGCTGAGAGCGTGCACGCTCCAGATAGAGAAAGACAGCGCATGCACCCCTGTGAGAGAGAGGGAGAGGGGAGAGGGCGGGGGGGGCAGAGAGAGGACGAGGCAACACACGTATAGAGACGCGCGCACAGCAGCACGGCTGCCGTTTCTCACCTTCACGGTCCGCCGGTGCCCTGAGCCATCCCAGTAACTGAACGTGATTTCAATCTCCTCACCTGAAATACAGCACAAACGCGCTTTATTCCACACAATAAGTAGCACAATCACCAAACAAGCTCCTTCAAACAACTTCAGAGTTCCCAGTGATAACCAGCTGAAGAATAAACTTCCATCCATCTGTTATCATGATAGAATTAGCTGACTGGTTACCCTCAGTGTAGAGGGAGCTTTACTCTGTATCTAACCCTGTACCTGCCCTGGGAGTGTTTGATGGGACAGTGTAGAGGGAGCTTTACTCTGTATCTAACCCTGTACCTGCCCTGGGAGTGTTTGATGGGACAGTGTAGAGGGAGCTTTACTCTGTATCTAACCCATGCTGTACCTGCCCTGGGAGTGTTTGATGGGACAGTGTAGAGGGAGCTTTACTCTGTATCTAACCCGTGCTGTACCTGCCCTGGGAGTGTTTGGTGGGACAGTTTAGAGGGAGTTTTATTCTGTATCTAAACTAGAAGTGCTCAGTACTGACAGTAAGTGCCCACGATGGGAATTTCCTGGCACTCTCGCTCATCGTACTAAGTGCACACAAAAGGAAATTATACTTTTAAAATAATAAAGGGGCCCAACAATAAAGTAACAACATAAGTAGAATGGAGCTCGCTTTTAAGTGCTGGGGTCACGTTAAGTTGACTAGGAGAGTGCCCTGAGTCAGCTCTTCACTGGTGCTGAGTCGAGTGGAGATTAAAGTCCTAAACGGCTGCTTTGATGCGTGGAACTCAGAAGGGTGCCCGGACAAGAGGGAAGAATCGGCACTAGCTGGCTTTATCCTCGACAGAAAGGGATCGGACGCTCACACGCCCACTGCTCTGGCGCACCTTGTAATCTCCAGCCATGTCCTCCTCCCGACCCCCCAAAAAGAAAATGCATCAAAGCATTCTTCAGGCAGAGCTGCAGAGGCTAAAGCCTTCAATTTACTGACTGACTGGACCCAAAAATGATGCCCTCCCCCGCCCCGGCAGCAGTGCAATTAGGAGCTATTTTTACATAATTGGGACTTGGCTCGAGGCACTGCTGTGCTTTGCGAGGCTGCGGTCCTTTAATTACAAACCCCCGGAGCGTGGACTTACTGACGAGGCCACCGTGCCCCACTTACAATCGCATTCTCCGTTAGCACCGACGCATGCGCCCACCTCCCAGCATGGGTTTTCAAATTGGATCCTGAGGGGTGGGGGACATCTGAGTTCTATATTTGCTGACCTTAATAATATATTATTTCCGTTGCTTTATTATTATGGTTCTTTAAAAAAATATTTTTCTGAAAATGGGTTTGACACCGTCTTGCAGATGTTAGACCTGGGGGGGGGGGGTGGTGGGGGGTTCTCCTGGAGTGTGTCGGTATTTACAGGGGGTCCCCGGGAGTGTGTCGGTATTTACAGGGGGTCCCCGGGAGTGTGTCAGTATTTACAGGGGGTCCCCGGGAGTGTGTCAGTATTTACAGGGGGTCCCCGGGGAGTGTGTCAGTATTTACAGGGGGTCCCCGGGGAGTGTATCAGTATTTACAGGGGGTCCCCGGGGAGTGTGTCAGTATTTACAGGGTGTCCCCGGGGAGTGTGTCAGTATTTACAGGGGGTCCCCGGGGAGTGTGCCAGTATTTACAGGGGGTCCCCGGGGAGTGTGTCAGTATTTACAGGGGGTCCCCGGGGAGTGTGTCAGTATTTACAGGGGGTCCCCGGGGAGTGTGTCAGTATTTACAGGGGGTCCCCGGGGAGTGTGTCAGTATTTACAGGGGGTCCCTGGGAGTGTGTCAGTATTTACAGGGGGTCCCCGGGGAGTGTGTCAGTATTTACAGGGGGTCCCCGGGGAGTGTGTCAGTATTTACAGGGGGTCCCTGGGGAGTGTGTCGGTATTTACAGGGTGTCCCCGGGGAGTGTGTCAGCAATTACAGGGGGTCCCCGGGAGTGTGTCTGTATTTATAGGGGGTCCCCGGGGAGTGTGTCTGTATTTATAGGGGGTCCCCGGGGAGTGTGTCAGTATTTACAGGGTGTCCCCGGGGAGTGTGTCAGTATTTACAGGGGGTCCTCGGGGAGTGTGTCAGTATTTACAGGGGGTCCCCGGGGAGTGTGTCAGTATTTACAGGGTGTCCCCGGGGAGTGTGTCAGTAATTACAGGGGGTCCCCGGGAGTGTGTCAGTATTTACAGGGGGTCCCCGGGGAGTGTGTCAGTATTTACAGGGGGTCCCTGGGGAGTGTGTCGGTATTTACAGGGTGTCCCCGGGGAGTGTGTCAGTAATTACAGGGGGTCCCCGGGAGTGTGTCTGTATTTATAGGGGGTCCCCGGGGAGTGTGTCAGTATTTACAGGGGGTCCCCGGGGAGTGTGTCAGTATTTACAGGGTGTCCCCGGGGAGTGTGTCAGTATTTACAGGGGGTCCTCGGGGAGTGTGTCAGTATTTACAGGGGGTCCCCGGGGAGTGTGTCAGTATTTACAGGGTGTCCCCGGGGAGTGTGTCAGTAATTACAGGGGGTCCCCGGGAGTGTGTCTGTATTTATAGGGGGTCCCCGTGCATTCCTGGCTGCTTTTCCCCCTTTCCCGACCCAGGGGGCTCTGAGGCGAGTTGTAACACCCGTAACTCTCCCCCTCCACCCCCTCGGCCCCACAGGCGGAGATCAGCACAGACCCTGGGGGAAACCCGGGTCCTTCCTGGCTGGTTAGTACCATGCCAGGTAGGAATCTTCCTTGTATTACTTCCAGCTGGTCTTATTACCGAGGGCTTCAATGAGTGCAGAGAAACACCCATATTCCACAGGCGCTGTGAGGTTGTCGCTTAACGTTACAAGGCTTCCAGCTATTAAAGCAAAAACCGCAGTTGCTACTCTGCCCAGCAACGAGATATACTGCCCATTGAAAGCTGTGTGTGTGTGTCTGTGAGAGACAGACAGACAGAGAGAGAGAGAGAGAGAGAGAGAGACACAGACACAGACAGAGACAGAGAGAGAGACAGAGAAACAGACAGAGAGAGAGACAGAGAGACCCCCCCTCCTTTGAGGGGTGGGGGGGAGGGAGGGAATGGAAGGGACAGAGGATGGAGCATGTTTCGTTGCTGACCTTGTGTTACTGAGACAGATGGAAGGGTCCAGCTTCACTGGAATGTGCTGCCTGAAGGGGCGGGGGAAGCAGACTCAATAATAACTTTCAAAAGGGAATTGGATAAATACTTGAAGGAGAAACATTTCCAGGGATATAGGGGAAAGAGAGCAGTGGTGGGAGCGTGGGACTAATTGGATAGCTCTTTCAAACAGCCGGCACAGGCACGATGGGGCGAATGGCCTCCTCCTGTGCTGTATCATTCTATGATTCAGTCTCGGCTGAGGCTGTCTCAGTGGTTGCAGAGACTAGGCTTGTGTTCCCTCGAGTGTAGAAGATTGAGGGGTGATCTAATCGAGGGGTTTAAGATGATTAAAGGATGGGGTAGATAGAGAGAAACTATTTCCTCTGGTGGGGGGCGTCCAGAACAAGGGGGCAGAACCTTAAAATTAGTGCCAGGCTGTTCAGGGGTGATGTCAGGAAGCACTTCCTCACACAAAGGGGGGGGGGAAATCTGGAACTCTCTCCCCCAAAAAGCTGTCGAGGCTGGGGGTCAATTGAAGCTTTCAAGACTGAGATTGACAGGCTTTTATTAGACCAGGGTATTAAGGATTACGGAACCAAGGCGGGTAGATGGAGTTACAGATACAGATCAGTCATGATCTGATTGAATGACAGAACAGGTTCAAGGGGCAGAATGGCCTCCTCCCGTTCCTGGCCTCTCCCTGACAGCACCGACTCGCACTGGGTCGGGGTCCCACAGGCGGTAGTTCGCTCCTGCTCTGCCACCAGAGTGGTCACTCATCAGGCGCAAACAGCAAGGGCCAGCTGGCAATTTGACCAGGAGGGGCGGAGCTGGGTCGTGATTGGCATCAGGATCGAGTCCCTGGCTGATTTTATCCCCACCTCCCTCTAACCCAGGCGTGCTGTACCCAATTGGGGCACATGACTCACCCAGCACTGTCCCCACCCCATCACCGCCCGACACATCAGCCAACTCGAGAATCAGTGCAGGCCCCCGGGAGGGGGGCTAGGGCCTCGCTGGGCCGCGTGGCATCGGGCACCGCGGATTTTGCATGCGTCGCACTGGAAGGAGAGCGCTGCCTTACTTTTGATCTTCTCCTGCTTGTTGGCCCACTCCTGCCGCAGCTCCTCCCGCAGACGGTTCTCTTCTTCCTGAAGACGGGGGCAGGGTGGTGGAGGAGATAAAGATGAGAGAAGCTGAGGCCTGGCTCCAGTGACCACCGCGGGCAGTTTGTTGAATTCATTAGCAGCCGCCCACTTGGCGCGCCACGGTTTACCTGCCCTCTGGGGTGGACGTAAAAGATCCCACGGACCAGGGATTGGGTGGGGGGGGAAAGAGGTGGGGAGTTCTCCCCAGTGTCCTGGGGCCAATACTTATCCCTCAACCAAACTCACTAAAATAAAAAAGATGATCTGGTCATTTATCACATTGTGGGATCTTGCTGTGCGCAAATTGGCTGCCTACATTACAACAGTGACTACACTTCAAAGGTGCTTCATTGGCTGTGAAACGCTTTGGGACGTCCTGAGGCGGTGAAAGGCGCTGGAGAAATGCAAGGTCTTTCTTTCCGGTCAGGACCTGCACTCGACTGTTCCCCATCGGCTACCCCAGTGCACTCAACCATACAACCTCGGGGGAGGTTTTGCTGCCTCCCCCTTTGCCTGTGGCCCCTGGCCGCCCGCCCCCCGTGTCTCTGGACCTCCGCTCACGGTCCTACACGGCTGTGGGCCGTTGCCCGAGCTGGGACTCGGTGCTCCTCCCCCTTCCTTTTCTTGCTCTCCAGTAGAAGAAGGGAAGGCCGTGATATCAGGAGGCAGAGGTCATCCCAGCTTCCATACAGCGAGTGAGAGGGCATCTACCGACATAGAACCACGGGGCCTGTAGTCTGCCCCTCTCCCCTGTAAGAAGGCGCCCGGCTTCCCACTTGGCAACTCGCCAATGGGAATGATTAACGCTCCACTCCAGGCCCTGACCAGTACCGAGGGAGCGCTGCACCGTCGGGAGTTGCCGTCTTTTGGGTGAAGACATCAAACCGAGGCCCCCCCCCCCCACCCCCCCCCCGTCTCGCCTGTTCGGGTGGACGCAAATAGATCCAGCCACACGAGCGGGAGAGCAAGCACTTCTCCCGGTGTCCTGGGCCCGCATTCCTCCCTTAGGCAGCGCTGCTCGCGGGATCTTGCTGTGCACAAATCGGCTGCTGCGTTTGCTTACAGAACAACAGTGGCTACACTTCAAACAAAGCAAAGAGTACTTTGTTGGCTGCGAAGCGGTTTGGGACATCCTGAGGATGTGAAAGGCGCTAGGCAAGTTCCTTTTCCCTTTCAGTCCAGCGAAACGCAGCAGCCAATTTGGCAACAACAAGCGCCCACAAACAGCAATGAGATAAATGAACCAGATCATCTGTTTTTTTGAGGGATAAATATCAGCGCAAGGACACCGGGAGAACTCCCCTGCTCTTCTTCGAAATAGTCCCCATGGGATCTTTTACCCGAGAGGGCAGACAGGGTGGGGGGCCTCGTCTTTAACGTCTCATCCCGAAAGACGGCACCTCCGACAGTGCAGCGCTCCCTAAGTACTGGCGCCGGGGTGGGGAGTGTCAGCCTAGATTACGGGGCTCAAGTCTCTGGAGTGGGGGCTCGAACCCGCAACCTTCTGACTCCGAGAGTGAGACACGAGTGACGGGCCGTCGGAGCGGGTGGAGAAAGAAGCGATTGGGGGCGGGGGGCAGCCTGATCGCTGATCAGAGACCCGTGTCGGAAAGTGTGCACGTGCGGCTGTCGGGTGAGGACAGGATCAGGTTCGGCTATGGTGCCCAATCTGCCTCCCACCACGAGCAAATGGCCGGCTGAGCCTCACTGTCTGGTCTCACACACGACGATAGGCTATACTCAGGCAAGGTAGCAGAGGCCTACTTTGGAACTGTACCCCAGCAAGAATCAGAAGTGGCAGGGTGTGGGGGGGGGGGGGGAAAGTAACTGGATGGGAAGCAGTTTATTGCAAGGTGTTAAATATTTATGATGACGGATCCTGTAGCCCTGCAGATTTCTCCAATTTCACTTTGTACAAACTCTTAACTCCAGATCAGACACTCAGCGAACACGATTCTGGTAGCTGTGTAATGTAATTGGAAACGGTCCCCTGTTTGATTTAAGAGTGTTCAGTATCCAGCAAGGTCCGAGCTGCACACATCTGGTAAACAGCTGGCGGCTCCGGAATGCTTTCCATATGGGAGGACTCACTCGCGGGTTTCCGCGGCGGCCTGCGAGTGCTGGCAGCCTTTCCGCTATCCCTTCGGTTAAATCTGAACCGCGGCTCCCCAGTGAGAGATGCAGGACCACAATGTCAGCTGTTCGGAACTCCTCCCCTTCCCCCAGAGGAACATGACAATGACCAGGAGGGCTACACACACACACACACACACACACACACAGTGAGAAAGATACACAGACAGACAGACAAGAGAAAGACGCACACAGACAGACAAGAGAAAGACAGACAGACAGACAGGAGAAAGACGCACAGACAGACAGGAGAAAGACGCACAGACAGACAGGAGAAAGACGCACAGACAGACAGGAGAAAGACGCACAGACAGACAGGAGAAAGACGCACAGACAGACAGGAGAAAGACGCACAGACAGACAGGAGAAATACGCACAGACAGACAGGAGAAAGACGCACAGACAGACAGGAGAAAGACGCACAGACAGACAGGAGAAAGACGCACAGACAGACAGGAGAAAGACGCACAGACAGACAGGAGAAAGACGCACAGACAGACAGGAGAAAGACGCACAGACAGACAGGAGAAAGACGCACAGACAGACAGGAGAAAGACGCACAGACAGACAGGAGAAAGACGCAGACAGACAGGAGAAAGACGCACAGACAGTCAGGAGAAAGACGCACAGACAGACAGGAGAAAGACGCACAGACAGACAGGAGAAAGACGCACAGACAGACAGGAGAAAGACGCACAGACAGACAGGAGAAAGACGCACAGACAGGAGAAAGACGCACAGACAGGAGAAAGACGCACAGACAGGAGAAAGACGCACAGACAGGAGAAAGACGCACAGACAGGAGAAAGACGCACAGACAGGAGAAAGACGCACAGACAGGAGAAAGACGCACAGACAGGAGAAAGACGCACAGACAGGAGAAAGACGCACAGGCAGACAGGAGAAAGACACACAGTCAGGAGAAAGACGCACAGACAGACAGGAGAAAGACACACAGTCAGGAGAAAGACACACAGTCAGGAGAAAGACGCACAGACAGACAGGAGAAAGACACACAGTCAGGAGAAAGACACACAGTCAGGAGAAAGACGCACAGACAGACAGGAGAAAGACACACAGTCAGGAGAAAGACACACAGACAGACAAGGGAAAGACACACACACACTCAAAGACACAGAAAGACAGAGAAAGAGAAACACACACACACAGACAAAGGCACACACACACACACAAAGACACAGAGATAAAGTTACACACACACAGACACAGAGACAGACATACACACACAGATAGAAAAAGTCACACACACAAAGACACAGACAAAGAAAGAGAAAGAGAAAGACACACATACATAGACACAGACAGAGGCACAAACACACAGACCGACACACAGAGAAACAGACAGAAAGACACACACACAAACGCAAAGATACAAACACACAGAATGACACAAGACACAAACATAGCATAGAGAGAAAAACGCACACAAACACATACCATCCACAATTTACAAAGTACGATGGAAAAGGCAATCAAATTTCAAAACGAACTTAAAAGGACCGGGAACTCCCTCCCTCGAGCTACCAGAACCTGAATTAGTGTGTTCCCTGCACGCACACAGCTGAATGGACCTCTTTGTAATCCTCCTGACTAAAGCATTTCAAACCGCAAGTAAATACCAAGGACCCAAAAATTAAAAGGTCCAAGCCTCCCAGGGCAGAGGGTGGGCTCAGAGAATACTCTCTAACTCAGCTGAAAGAATGACCTCAAAAATAAAAAAAAAGATTTGTCAAATATGATAGAAAAACAATACATTCAATGAGACGGATGAACAGCTACGGTACTATAGCACTCCACTCCCACCTGGGAGAGACACAAGCTGAAACTTGTGAGCACTGAGGTACTGGGGGAGGGAAGAGAGGAGGCTCTTGTACAACAGAAAGCAAGTTCATAGAATCGTAGACTGGTTGCAGCACAGAAGGAGGCCATTCGGCCCATCGTGCCCATACCGGCTCTTTGCGAGAGCAAATTTTTTTTCCCTTCAAGCACTGATCCGATTCATTTTTTTGAAAGCCGTGACTGAGTCTGCTTCCACCGCCCCACCTGACCCCGCTCCTCGAGAACGGTCTGATCTTCTCCTCCCCGGGCACGTAGGGAGGCGGGAGGAGGCCGTTCGGCCCCTCGAGCCCGTTCCGCCATTCCATGTACCTCAGATCCGTTTACCCGCCTTAGCTAACAGATATCTACCGATCTCAGTCTTGCCAGTGGATCCGTGTGCGTGCGGGTGTCTGTAGGTCACAGGCTGGCACCGAGATGCTGCTGTTCAGACTGAAGAACTCCCATTTCTACAGCGCTTCTCACCACCTCAGGACGTCCCAAAGCGTTTCACGGCCAATTAAGTACTTTTTCTTTTGAAGCGCAGTCGCTGTTGTAACGTAGGAAACGCGGCAGCCAACTTGTGCACGTTTGAGCCCATAATCCAGGCCCGACACTCCCCCCGGTGCCAGCGCTGAGGGAGCGCTGCACTGTCGGAGGTGCCCTCTTTCTGATGAGACGTTAAACCGAGGCTCCCCCATCTGCCCTGGTAATAAATGAAGAAAAGGACTGGGGGGGGGGGGGGGGGCGGAGAAAGAGTTCTCCCCGGTGTTCTGGGGATAATATTTACCGCCTAAAAACGGATGAACTGGTCGTTTATCACATTGCTGTTTTGTGGGATCTTGCTGTGCACAAATTGGCTGCCGCCTTTCCTACATTACAACAGTGACTGCACTTCGAAAGAAGTGCTTCATTGGCCGTGAAGCGCTTTGGGGCGTCCTGAGGTCCGGAAAGGTGCTGCAGAAATGCAGGTTCGTTCCTTTTCTTTTTACCGCCCTGGGCTAAAAGCCGAGGTTATGGCACTCAAACCTGAACCTTCTGACCCAGAGGGACGCCGGCCCGGGGCACCGCGAGGGACTCCATCGAGGAGTGCGCCGCTTGTCGGTAAAGGTGTTTAAAAAACGGCATGCGTTACCTCCCGCTCCCTGTCCGGTAGGAAGCTCGTGTCCACATCTGGATTTTTACCCAATTTCCTTTTCTTGACGGGAATTTCTGAAATTAAAAAAAAACACAATTCAAAAATGGGAACTCAAGAACATAGGAGGAGGCCATTCAACGTGAACAATGGGACCGGGGAAGCAATCAACTGAAGGGTTCCCATGGGAAGGGACAGCGCAGGAAGCCGGGCTGCGATAGAATCGTGGAATGATACAGCACAGAACGGGCCCATGGGCGACTCGGGAGTCAGGGGATGAAGGGTGCATGGTGCGGGGGCAGGGGTGCGCGGCTGGAGACGGAGCCACAGAGGGATCCGAAAGCCAGATCGAGGGCTCTGCATTTGGGGCAAGGGTTAAAGGAACGCGTGGGAGAACGGGGGCGATGGGAGTGTGGGTGGGGATGCAGTGTTTTGAAGGCACTGCAAGTTTGGATGGAGGCTGCTGGGACGGCAAAGGGAGCCAAGTCTCGAGGAGATGCAGGCGTGACCTAGGGTTTTTGGCGTTGATTGGGTAGAGTTGGGGGCCATGTTGCAGGGGTGGGAGAAAGTGGTCTTGGTAACGACAGACAGGGGGAGGAAGCTAAAACACAGAGCTAAGCCAAAAAAAAAACTTGCACCGTCTTTCTAACCTAATATCAGCTCCTCATCCTCGCTTTTAAACTCCTCTCCAGTTTCCTCCTCCTCCTCCTCCTCTTCCTCTTCCTCCTCCTCTTCTTCCTCCTCCTCGTCGTCCAAGGTAAACGACAAGCTGGCAATCTTTCTCTTCTCCTCTTTCTTCCGTTCTCTCTCTTTCTGCTTTTCCAACTTACTGAAGTGAGGGCAAAGTGAACAAGAGGTTATTTAGCATCAGTCGACAACAACTTGCCTTTAATGTAGAAAAACGGCCCAAAGTGCTTCACGGAGGCATAAGCAAAAAAAAAAATAGTATGCCGGGCCGTAAGTCCATAGGAGGGGGTTGACCAAAAGTTTGGTCTGAGAAGTGGGCTTTCAGGAGGAGAGGCAAAGAGCTTTAGAGAGGCAATTCAGAACGCAGGGCCTTAGCAACTGAAGGCACGGCCGCCAATGGTGGGGTGACGGGAGGAATCAATCAAACAGATTAAATGTTAAAGAGCTGAACCGGGGGTGGGAGGAGTGAAGGGGAAACGACACCTCCTGAGCTGGTGGTGTGTCATACAGACTGGGACGGCCACAGGTACCATCCCTGATACGGTTCAGGGTGCAGGAGGGTGCTAAAACTGGACTCAGTTCCTCTGGGCTTGGAAGGTGACGGGCAACGCTGGCACGGCCGCCGTTCGTCGCCCCGAGGCGATGGCGGGTGGCGGCCTTTGCAGCAATTGTTTTACCACCGAGTAGCTTGCCAGGGCATGTCAGGAGTCATCGAGAGCCAACTGCATAATGTAGGACTGGAGCCCGATGTAGGCCAGGGCGGGTGAGGACGGCAGGTTCCCGTCCCCCAAAGACGTTAGGCGTCAGCCGTGGCTCGGTGGTGGCACTCTCGCCTCGTTGAAGAACGAGAGAAAGGAGTTGCATTCATACAGTGCCCTTCGCTGCCTCAGGACGTCTCGGAGTGCTGCCTGGCCAATGAATTACTATTGGAAGTGTTGTTATGTAGGCGGCCAGTTTGCAGGCAGCAAGGTCCCACAAACAGCAAACGAGATAGATGACCAGTTGATCCATTGGTTAAGGCTCCTCCTGGCAACGAGTAGCCGAGACCAGGGTCTCACCACGTCCCGCTCTCCAAGCACAAAAAATAACACATCCCAGTGCTGTTTGTTTGATCAGCATTTTACAAAAGAAGAGGACGGTGAGGAAGGGGGAGAGAGCAAACGCACGTTCGCAGAAATAGTTATTTCAGAAGCTTTTGTTACCTCTAGACTCGACAATTCCAATGCTCTCCCGGCCGGCCTCCCATCTTCCACCCTCCATAAATTTCAGCTCGTCCAAAACTCTGTTGCCCGTATCCTAACTCGCATCAAGTCCCGATCGCCCACCACCGCTGTGCTCGCTGACCTACACTGGCTCCCAGTCCGGCAACGCCTCCATTTTAAAATTCTCATCCTCGTGTACAACTCCCTCCCCTCGCCGCCGCCACCCCCCCTCCTCCAGCCCTACAACCCTCCGAGATCTCTGCGCTCCTCCAATTCTGGCCTCTTGCGCATACCCCGATTTTAATCGCTCCACCGTTGGCAGCCGTGCCTTCAGCTGCCTAGGCCTTAAGAAGCTCTGGAATTCCCTCCCTAAACCTCTCCGCCTCGCTCTCTTCCTTTAAGACGCTCCTTAAAACCTACCACTTTGACCAAGCTTCTGGTCACTTGTCCTAATATCTCCTGATGTGGCTCGGTGTCAAATTTTGTTTGATAAATGCTCCTGTGAAGCGCCTTGGGGACGTTTTACTATGTTAAAGCTGCTATGTAAATACAAGTTGCTGTTTTGAAGGGTGGGAGACAGGTAGCAAGGCAAAGTGGTTCTGAGAGTGCTGAAAGAGCAGTCTCTCATAGCAGGGAATAAGCTGCAATCCAGAGTTATGTGTGCATCAAACTGGCTCCTGCAGAAAGATTTATACCTCAGAGACACAGAACGTAGAGTACTCTTGCTGCCAGTCAGCAGAAACTAGCACTTAGGGGAATAACCGATAATGGGTCTTTCTCAAAGGACTGCTTGCTTCTGTGATCTCTCATTGCCCTCTACAGCTGAATGATGTTACTACATGCTTCTCGCTGCAGCCCAAGCCACCGGGCGAAGGGACAGAAAGAAAGGTCTTGCATTTCGATCGCCCATTTCACTACCTCAGGACGTTTCACAGCCGATTAAGCATTTCTGAGGTGTGGCCACTGTTGTAATGCAGTACTGACTGTCGGGGATGCCATTTTTCAGATGAGACATTAACTGAGGCCCCTTCTGCCCTCTCAGGTGGATGTTAAAGATCCCACGGCCACTACTGGAAGAAGAGCAGTGTGGGGTGGGGGGGCAGTTATCCCCGGTGTCCCGGGGCTGGGATAGAATCACAGAATCATAGAAGTTACAACATGGAAACAGGCCCTTCGGCCCAACATGTCCATGTCGCCCAGTTTATACCACTAAGCTAGTCCCAATTGCCTACACTTGGCCCATATCCCTCTATACCCATCTTACCCATGTAACTGTCCAAATGCTTTTAAAAATACAAAATTGTACCCGCCTCTACTACTGCCTCTGGCAGCTCGTTCCAGACACTCACCACCCTTTGAGTGAAAAAATTGCCCCTCTGGACCCTTTTGTATCTCTCCCCTCTCACCTTAAATCTATGCCCCCTCATTATAGACTCCCCTACCTTTGGGAAAAGATTTTGACTATCTCCCTTATCTATGCCCCTCATTATTTTATAGACTTCTATAAGATCACCCCTTAACCTCCTACTCTCCAGGGAAAAAAGTCTCAGTCCATCCAACCTCTCCCTATAAGTCAAACCATCAAGTCCCGGTAGCATCCTAGTAAATCTTTTCTGCACTCTTTCTAGTTTAATAATATCCTTTCTATAATAGGGTGACCAGAACTGTACACAGTATTCCAAGTGTGGCCTTACTAATGTCTTGTACAACTTCAACAAGACATCCCAACTCCTGTATTCAATGTTCTGACCAATGAAACCAAGCATGCTGAATGCCTTCTTCACCACCCTATCCACCTGTGACTCCACTTTCAAGGAGCTATGAATCTGTACTCCTAGATCTCTTTGTTCTATAACTCTCCCCAACGCCCTACCATTAACGGAGTAGGTCCTGGCCCGATTTGATCTACCAAAATGCATCACCTCACATTTATCCTGACGATGTGAAAGATATTATATAAAAGCTGATTCTTTATTTTCTATATGGTTCAGTACCACACTGAACATTCGACTGAGGCAATGAGAAACTTGGATTGCCAATTTTTATACAACTTGTTACACAATAGTGCAGATAATCCTCAGGGAGACTACTCACAGCAGCAGTTCCTTAGACTGTTCCTTCTTTGCAAGTTGCTTCTCTCGCTCCTTCACAAGAGCCTCCTGCTTTGCCTTCATATCATTCAGGGTCACCAGGCCTACAGACACAAACCAACAGTGAGGCTACAGATCTCCACAAAGACACAGTGACAAACAGGGAGCGACAGATCAGGACACTGCATTGCAGAGTGATAGGACATGGATTTGTTCATGCCATCCACCACTATCCCTACCTACCCTGTGCTATACCTGCCCTGGGAGTGTTTGATGGGACAGTGTAGAGGGAGCTTTACTCTGTATCTAACCCTGTACCTGCCCTGGGAGTGTTTGATGGGACAGTGTAGAGGGAGCTTTACTCTGTATCTAACCCTGTACCTGCCCTGGGAGTGTTTGATGGGACAGTGTAGAGGGAGCTTTACTCTGTAACTAACCCTGTACCTGCCCTGGGAGTGTTTGATGGGACAGTGTAGAGGGAGCTTTACTCTGTATCTAACTCGTGCTGTACCTGCCCTGGGAGTGTTTGACGGGACAGTGTAGAGGGAGCTTTACTCTGTATCTAACCCTGTACCTGCCCTGGGAGTGTTTGATGGGACAGTGTAGAGGGAGCTTTACTCTGTATCTAACCCTGTACCTGCCCTGGGAGTGTTTGATGGGACAGTGTAGAGGGGGCTTTACTCTGTATCTAACCCTGTACCTGCCCTGGGAGTGTTTGATGGGACAGTGTAGAGGGAGCTTTACTCTGTATCTAACCCTGTACCTGCCCTGGGAGTGTTTGATGGGACAGTGTAGAGGGGGCTTTACTCTGTATTTAACCCTGTACCTGCCCTGGGAGTGTTTGATGGGACAGTGTAGAGGGAGCTTTACTCTGTATCGAACCTGAGCTGTAAGTGACCCATTTCTTGCTCCTCAAACAGCAGCAAGAAAATATTATTAGGAGAAATTATTAAATGTGCTTTGATAGTGAGTGAGAGGGCCCTATTAAAATAGAATTATTTAACAGAACTATTGGGCCTATGGTTTTCCTCTGTCCCTTTGGGCAATTGCCAAACCTTCATGTGGCAACTGTCCACAGAGAAACGGTTGAAATCAGGAGCTCGCCACGTGGGATGGAAATCAAAAGCACAGACCCATATCCCGTGACCATTGGGGAGATGAGAGCCACAGACCCACGTAGCATCACTGCCTAGTGCAGCCTTCCCCAGAGCCACCCTCAGCCGAGGCATGGTGTGGGATCCTGGCCCTTGATGAAACATTAGTGACAGCCCTGCGGAATCCCAGCCTTACCCACTGTGCTGGACTTCAGCTCTGCCTCCACCGCATCATAGTGAGCCGAGAACTTCTTGTCAATATTTGACTTCACCAAATTTTCCTGCAACGCAAGAGAACAGCTGGTCAGTAAACCTTTCTCCCCCTCGTCTCCTGAAGGGAGTGGACACTTGCTGGGGTGCAGCTCCGTTCGTTATTCTGCCCAAATGGTCAATCTTCACAAATGAGCCTGGACAGCAAGGTGTTAAAGGGACATCAGAGGCCAACACCACCCTTATCCTCAACCCCGACATCCACAAATGGCAATGCACGCTTTCAGGGCTTTCAGGGGCGGGATCCCTGGCCCATTTATTCCCTCCCTCACCAAGGGGCAGTAAGAATTGTTGTAGTGCCCCTCTGGCTGTGATCTCCTAACTCAGCACAGACCAAAGATGGAACCTGAGACCTTTCTGGTGTGTGTAGCCCTTAGCATTGCATAGATATTATAACACAGAAGCTGGCCGTTCAGCCCAACCAGTCCATCTCAATGGTTGTCCTCCACAGGATGCACTGCAGCAATTCGTCAAGGCTTCTTCGACAGCACCTCCCAAACCCGTGACCTCTACCACCTAGAAGGACAAGAGCAACAGGCACATGGAAACAACACTACCGGCACGTTCCCCTCCAAGTCACACACCATCCCGACTTGGAAATATATCGGCCGTTCCTTCATCGTCGCTGGGTCAAAATCCTGGAACTCCCTTCCTAACAGCACTGTGGGAGAACCTTCACCACACGGACTGCAGCGGTTCAAGAAGGCGGTTCACCACCATGTTCTCAAGGGCAATTAGGGATGGGCAATAAATGCCGGCCTCGCCATTGACGCCCACATCCCATGAACGAATAAAAAAAAAATCCCCTGCTGTTCAAAACCAAAAAGGGTTTTGTTAAGAGTAAATAAGGAGAAAGGGTCGGTAACCAGAGGGGGAGATGAGGAGAATTTATTTTATGCAGCGAGGTGTTATGATGTGGAATGTGCTGCCTGAAAAGGCGGTGGAAGCAGATTCAATAATAACTTTCAAAAGGGAATTGGATAAATACTTGGAAGGGAAAAAATTGCAGGCCTATGGGGAAAGGACAGGGGAATGGGATTAACTGGATAGCACTTTGAGAGCCAGCACAGGCACGACGTACTGTATCATTCTAAATCGAGGCGTTGCTGGACCGGGAGGCAATGTGGGTCAGTGAGCACGGGGCGGATGGGCGAACGGGACTTGGTGAGGGTTAAGATAGGGGCAGCCGAGCTTCCCTTTTCTTCAACCACCTATCTTAATCGATAATGGTCTCTGCTTCAACCACTAAACCTGGTGGTGCAGTGCACAGCCTCGCTTAGATAGCAGGCAGTTCAACCGCCCAATGGAAAATATTTCATTGCAACTATTTCCACTGCATTGGTGACAGCACCTTGGGTGAAATTTCAGCTTATGTGCCTGTAAATACAGGCAAGAATTTCGCGCTTGCAAGCCACACAAAAGGCCTCCCTTCCTTGTCATTTTCTAGCAGTCTGTATTTGAGTGCGGGCTCTTCAGAAATTTCTAAGTAGGACACAGGGGAAGTTATATTTTACAAATCCATTATGCCCCCCAACCTGTGTTATGAGAGGGGGGGCGGGTGGGGAAGGGTAAGGTTTTTTTTATTATGTATTTGTTCGCAGGATGTGGGCAGCTCTAGCGTGGTCATATTCATGGTCCATTCTTAGTTGCCCTCAGATGTTGGTGCTGCAGAACCAGAGCCCTTTAAAACCCAATGCTGCACAGTTACCTTTAAAACCCAATGTTGTATTTCCCGTCCCCCATTTTAAATCCAAGTGTAGAATTCCCCTCTCCCATTTTAAACCCCAATGTTTTGTTCCCCTCCCCGATTTTAAACCCCAGTGATATTCCCCCCTCCCCCATTTTAAACCCGTGTGGTATTCCCCCCTCACCCATTTTAAACCCCAGTGCGCGATTCCCCCCTCCCCCATTTTAAACCCCAGTGCGGTATTCCCCCTCCCCCATTTTAAACCCCGGTGCGGTATTCCCCCCGCCCCCATTTTAAACCCCGGTGCGGTATTCCCCCCTCCCCCATTTTAAACCCCGGTGCGGTAATCCCCCCCCATTTTAAACCCCGGTGCGGTAATCCCCCCCATTTTAAACCCCGGTGCGGTATTCCCCCCTCCCCCATTTTAAACCCCGGTGCGGTAATCCCCCCCATTTTAAACCCCAGTGCGGTATTCCCCCTCCCCCATTTTAAACCCCATTGTGGTATTCCCCCATTTTAAACCCCATTGTGGTATTCCCCCATTTTAAACCCCAGTGCGGTATTCCCCCTCCCCCATTTTAAACCCCATTGTGGTCTTCCCCCATTTTAAACCCCATTGTGGTCTTCCCCCATTTTAAACCCCAGTGCGGTATTCCCCCCTCCCCCATTTTAAACCCCGGTGCGGTATTCCCCCTCCCCCATTTTAAACCCGTGTGGTATTCCCCCCTCCCCCATTTTAAACCCCAGTGCGGTATTCCCCCCAGCCCATTTTAAACCCCCATGCGGTATTCCCCCCTCCCCCATTTTAATGCCCGGTGCGGTATTCCCCCATTTTAAACCCCATTGTGGTATTCCCCCATTTTAAACCCCGGTGCGGTATTCCCCCTCCCCCATTTTAAACCCCGGTGCGGTATTCCCCCTCCCCCATTTTAAACCACGGCGCGGTATTCCCCCCCCATTTTAAACCCCGGCGCGGTATTCCCCCCTCCCCCATTTTAAACCCCGGCGCGGTATTCCGCCCTCCCCCATTTTAAACCCCGGCGCGGTATTCCCCCCTCCCCCATTTTAAACCCCAGTGCGGTATTCCCCCTCCCCCATTTTAAACCCCATTGTGGTATTCCCCCATTTTTAACCCCATGGTGGTATTCCCCCATTTTGAACCCCGGTGCGGTATTCCCCCCTCCCCCATTTTAAACCCCGGTGCGGTATTCCCCCTCCCCCATTTTAAACCCCGACGCGGTATTCCCCCATTTTAAACCTCAGTGTGGTATTCCCTGCTCCCCCATTTTAAACCTCAGTGTGGTATTCCCCCATTTTAAACCCCATTGTGGTATTCCCCCTCCCTCATTTTAAACCCATGTGGTATTCCCCCATTTTAAACCCCATTGTGGTCTTCCCCCATTTTAAACCCCAGTGCGGTATTCCCCCCTCCCCCATTTTAAACCCGTGTGGTATTCCCCCTCCCCCATTTTAAAAACCTCAGTGTGGTATTCCCCCCTCCCCCATTTTAAACCCGTGTGGTATTCCCCCTCCCCCATTTTAAACCTCAGTGTGGTATTCCCCCCTCCCCCATTTTAAACCTCAGTGTAGTATTCCCCCCTCCCCCATTTTAAACCCATGGTATTTCCCCCCCCCATTTTAAACCCCAGTGTGGTTTTCCTCCTCCCCCATTTTAACCCCCATTGTGGTATTCCCCCTCCCCCATTTTAAATCCCACTGTGGTATTCCCCCCCATTTTAACCCCCACTGTGGTATTCCTCCCCATTTTAAACCCCAGTGTGGTCTTCCCCCATTTTAAACCCCAGTGTGGTATTACCCCCCCCATTTTAAACCCGTGTGGTCTTCCCCCATTTTAAACCCCATTGTGGTATTCCCCCTCCCCCATTTTAAACCCATGTGGTATTCCCCCATTTTAAACCCCATTGTGGTCTTCCCCCATTTTAAACCCCATTGTGGTCTTCCCCCATTTTAAACCCCAGTGCAGTATTCCCCCCTCCCCCATTTTAAACCCGTGTGGTATTCCCCCTCCCCCATTTTAAACCTCAGTGTGGTATTCCCCCCTCCCCCATTTTAAACCTGTGTGGTATTCCCCCCTCCCCCATTTTAAACCCGTGGTATTCCCCCCCCATTTTAAACCCCAGTGTGGTTTTCCTCCTCCCCCATTTTAATCCCCAGTGTGGTATTCCCCCATTTTAACCCCCATTGTGGTATTCCCCCTCCCCCATTTTAACCCCCACTGTGGTATTCCCCCCATTTTAAACCCCAGTGTGGTCTTCCCCCATTTTAAACCCGTGTGGTATTACCCCCCCATTTTAAACCCGTGTGGTCTTCCCCCATTTTAAACCCCACTGTGGTATTCCCCCCCCCCATTTTAAACCCCACTGTGGTATTCCCCCCTCCCCCATTTTAAACCCCACTGTGGAATTCCCCCACCTCCCATTTTAAACCCCATTGTGGTATTCCCCCTCCCCCATTTTAAACCCCACTGTGGTATTCCCCCCCATTTTAACCCCCATTGTGGTATTCCCCCATTTTAACCCCCACTGTAGTATTCCCCCCATTTTAAACCCCACTGTGGTATTCCCCTCCCCCATTTTAAACCCCACTGTGGTATTCCCCCCCATTTTAACCCCCATTGTGGTATTCCCCCATTTTAACCCCCACTGTAGTATTCCCCCATTTTAAACCCCACTGTGGTATTCCCCCTCCCCCATTTTAAACCCCAGTGGTATTCCCCCCATTTTAACCCCCACTGTGGTATTCCCCATTTTAACCCCCACTGTGGTATTCCCCCCTCCCCCATTTTAAACCCCACTGTGGTATTCCCCCCTCCCCCATTTTAAACCCCAGTGTGGTATTCCCCCCCTCCCCCCAAGTGAGGTGCACCCATCACGGGGCCGCGGCCCCTTTAAGACCCGACCCGCCGCCATCTTCACCTCGGCGATCTTCTGTTTGAGCTGCTCCAGCTGCTCGCGCTGCTTCTCCCGCTTCTTCATGAGCTGCATCGCCCTGCCGGCCTCGCTGGCCGCTCCTTTGTACTGCGCCATCCCTACGACTCTTCTTCAAAAACGGGAGCGGGGGAGAGAAAGCGATTTGAAAAAAAAAATTAATCTCCGTTGATAACCGACGCTGAAGGGGTTGGGCTGCGAACGAACACAACCGACGCCACTGCGCGCAGGCGTACTAAGACCTCCCCCCCCGGGTCATACAGAGACGGGGAGGCTGGTGTACGGCACCGCGCAGGCGCACTAACATCCCTCCTTCGACACGTAAACGTGTTGAGGGGGGAGCTACGGCACAGCGCAGGCGTACTAACATCCCTCCTCCGACGCGTTGCGGCGGAGGTACGGCACAGCGCAGGCGTACTCAAACACTGAAGTGGGGGGGGGGGTTGCTCGATGAGTGCGCAAGCGCATTCAAACACCCAAAGGGGCGTTCCAACAGTGCGCAGGCGCGCTGGATGGCGGGCGGGAAGCACGAGGGCGGTTGTCCGTTTGGTCCCGACCTCCATTTTTGTTTTCTAATCTAGTTCTCTGCTCAACGCCCCTCCGCCTCCTTCCCCCGTGGACAAAATGCTTCCAAAAGGATGACAGGAATGAGATGGCCGCTGCACGTTTTGTTTTAATCTACCTTTGCTCTCGGGTCGCGGGCGAGGCTGGCGTTTATTGCCCCTCCCTAGTTGCCCGGAGAAGATGGTGGTGGGCCGTCGCCTTTTTCTTGACTCGCCGCAGTCCCGTGTGGTGAAGGAGCTCCCACAATGGTGTTAGGGAGGGAATTCCAGGATATTGAATTACATAGGAGTCTGCAGCACAGAAGCAGGCCATTCGGCCCAACTGGTCCATGCCGGCGTTTACGCTCCACATGAACCTACTTCATCTCACCCTATCCTTCTACTCCTTTCTCCCTCATGTGTTTATCCGGCTTCCCCTTGAATCCATCGATGCTATTCGCCTCAACCGACTCCCTGTGGTAGCGAGTTCCACATTCTCACCGCTCTCTGGGCAAAGAAGTTTCTCCTGAATTGCTGATTGGATTTATTGGTGACTGTCTGTCTTTAAATAATGGCCCCTAGTTTTGGACCCAGCGACGATGGCCGATATATGTCCAAGTCGGGATGGTGTGTGACTTGGAGGGAGCTCAGAGGTGATGGTGATCCCATCAAGAGCAACATGGCTGCTCTTGTCCTTCTCCTTGGCAGAGGCTGCAGGACAACTGCTGAAGAAAACACATTGAGTTGCCTCAGTTGGTGCAAAGCTGAGACCAAAGGTTAGAAAATGGTGTAGACAAGGTAAATAACAACACCACGCACTTTTCGAGCGCCTTTGAAGTTGGAAAACATCTGGCATTAGGAAGAAAAGGACAATTTGTTAAAGGAGGACAAATTAGGAGAGGTGACCAAAAGCTTGGTCAAAGATCTGGGTTTTAAGGAAGATCTTAAAGGAAGAGAGGGAGGTGGAGAGGCGGAGGGGTTTAGGGAGGGAATTCCAGACAGCTAAAGGCAAGGCAGTCAACGGTACGTATATGATGCAGGAGTCAGAGGAACGGAGAAGATGTAGGGCTGGAGGAGGTTATAGAGATAGGGACCCATGAAGGGATTTAAACAGTATGATATAAAACACTGGTTAGGCTCCAGATGGAGTATTGGGTCCAATTCTGGGCACCGCACTTTAGGAAGGATGTCAAGGCGTTGGAGAGGGTACGGAGGAGATTTACCGGAATGGTACCAGGGATGAGGGGACTCCAGTTATGTGGAGAGACTGGGATTGTTCTCCTCAGAGCAGAGACGGTTAAGAGGAGATTTAATCGAGGTGTTCAAAATCACGATGGGTTTTGATAGAGTAAATCAGGAGAAACACCTTTTCCAAAAGGGGCCAGGGTGTGGGGATGCAGCCTGATTTAAATAGAACTTGAGGAAGGCCTAACATACGACTTGGCCCCCACACCGGGACAGATTGCAGGCCTTGGGCGCGTTGTAGTCCTCAAACCTTCGCACCAGACCTCCCTGGAACCGGGTACTCGCAGCACTTCAGTGCAAAGCAGCGTGCCCACCCGGGCATTAGCTGCCTCGCAACGTTCCATTCTTTTTTTTATATTCGTTCACGGGATGTGGGCGTCGCTGGCAAGGCCGGCATTTATTGCCCATCCCTAATTGCCCCTTGAGAAGGTGGTGGTGAGCCGCCTTATTGAACCGCTGCAGTCCGTGTGGTGAAGGTTCTCCCACAGTGCTGTTAGGAAGGGAGTTCCAGGATTTTGACCCAGCGACGATGAAGGAACAGCGATATATTTCCAAGTCGGGATGGTGTGTGACTTGGAGGGGAACGTGCAGGTGGTGTTGTTCCCATGTGCCTGCTGCCCTTGTCCTACTAGGTGGTAGAGGTCGCGGGTTTGGGAGGTGCTGTCGAAGAAGCCTTGGCGAGTTGCTGCAGTACATCCTGTGGATGGTCCACACTGCAGCCACGGTGCGCCGGTGGTGAAGGGAGTGAATATTTAGGGTGGTGGATGGGGTGCCAATCAAGCGGGCTGCTTTATCTTGGATGGTGTCGAGCTTCTTGAGTGTTGTTGGAGCTGCACTCATCCAGGCAAGTGGAGAGTATTCCATCACACTCCTGACTTGTGCCTTGTAGATGGTGGAAAGGCTTTGGGGAGTCAGGAGGTGAGTCACTCGCCGCAGAATACCCAGCCTCTGACCTGCTCTCGTAGCCACAGTATTTATATGGCTGGTCCAGTTAAGTTTCTGGTCAATGGTGACCCCCAGGATGTTGATGGTGGGGGATTCGGCGATGGTAATGCCGTTGGATGTCACGGGGAGGTGGTTAGACTCTCTCTTGTTGGAGATGGTCATTGCCTGGCACTTGTCTGGCGCGAATGTTACTTGCCACTTATGAGCCCAAGCCTGGATGTTGTCCAGGTCTTGCTGCATGCGGGCTCGGACTGCTTCATTATTTGAGGGGTTGCGAATGGAACTGAACACTGTGCAATCATCAGCGAACATCCCCATTTCTGACCTTATGATGGAGGGAAAGTCTGATGAAGCAGCTGAAGATGGTTGGGCCTAGGACACTGCCCTGAGGAACTCCTGCAGCAATGCCCTGGGGCTGAGATGATTGGCCTCCAACAACCACTACCATCTTCCTTTGTGCCAGGTATGACTCCAGCCCCTGGAGAGTTTTCCCCTGATTCCCATTGACTTCAATTTTACCAGGGTTCCTTGGTGCCACACTCGGTCAAATGCTGCCTTGATGTCAAGGGCAGTCACTCTCACCTCACCTCTGGAATTCAGCTCTTTTGTCCATGTTTGGACCAAGGCTGTAATGAGGTCTGGAGCCGAGTGGTCCTGGCGGAACCCAAACTGAGCATCGGTGAGCAGGTTATTGGTGAGTAAGTGCCGCTTGATAGCACTGTCGACGACACCTTCCATCACTTTGCTGATGATTGAGAGTAGACTGATGGGGCGGTAATTGGCCGGATTGGATTTGTCCTGCTTTTTGTGGACAGGACATACCTGGGCAATTTTCCACATTGTCGGGTGGATGCCAGTGTTGTAGCTGTACTGGAACAGCTTGGCTAGAGGCGCAGCTCGTTCAACCCATAAAGTCTGCCCAGCTCAGCCAGCCCACTCCCCCTGCTTGCTCCACGTACATTTTAATATTCCTCTTTTGAAAGAGAACGAGATAGATACTTGAAAAAAGAATTTAGCAGGCTGCTCCACCAGCAGTTTGCGGCAGATAACTCCATGTTCTCATCACCCCTATCAGTAAATCATTTTCTTCTAATCTCTCTTCTTGTGATCATGTTAAAGTTAGTGCAGTGAGCAAAGGCTGCTGTGCCCAGGGAGCGTGCAGTTGGAGAGTAGTCACGACAGGGAACTTTCTTCCCTTCTCCGCGAAGGTGCAGGCTCTTTCTAGGAGTTATACCCCCTGACCCCTTCGCCAAAGTGCCATTCGTCATGTGTAAGCCTGTTGGCAGGCTATTCAGCAGTGTAAAGCATCACAGCTCAGCAGAATTCCCCGTCCTCGCCCAAAATCCACATGTGCACTTTCCAGTAGGTATTACCAGATAGTAACCAGAGATTGGGAATCCTGCCTATTTCCTTTCCCACCCACTCGCTAGCCATGGAGGCAAATCGTGGCTCGTTAATTAGAATCATAGAAAGGTTACAGCACAAAAGCAGACCATTTGGCCCATCGAGCCCCTGCCGCCTCTTTGTAAGAGCAATCAAATTTGGGCTTCAAATTACCCCACCCCCCCCCCCCCCCCCCGAGTGGTTTCTGCACCTCCTGCAAGCTGTCCCACAAACACGGCAACACGGCCCTAGCCCAGCGAGCCTCCAGGAAGCAAATCGAGAGCACTATTTAAAAAAAACACAAGAGGAGCGAAAACATGGGACAGAAGGTGCAAAAGGCAATGACGTAGCAGCAGGGTCAACTCTGAAGGTGTGATCACCTACCATCTGCAGCTTCCGGTCCAGGTGGTTAACTGTAGCCCCCACCTCCGCCAGCTTGTGTGAATACTGAGCAGCTAAAGCAGCGTTAGTGGTCGCTCACAGATGGGCCGCCCTTTACCAGCTTAACATACAGCCGGTCACTCGCCTTCTGTTATAAGAATGGCTATAACACAGCGTCACAATTGACCGCTATTGTGCATTTTGTACCCATCAGGGCAAAGGAAGGCAGACTTGATGGGTGGAATGTACGTTTCCGTGCTGGAATGTTGAGAGGCAGCTAATGCCCGGGTGGGCACGCTGCTTTGCACGAGTGCTCGGTTCCGGGGAAGTCTGGTGCGAAGGTTTGAGGACTATAACGCGCCCAAGGCTTGCAATCTGTCCAAATGTGGGGGCCAAGTTGTATGTTAGGCCCCTCCTCAAGTTCTGTTTAAATCAGGCTGCACCCTCACACCTTCCCCCCACTAAAGCAACTCTCTTGCGGGTTAGTGCGAGAGCTCCCTCTGCACTGCTCTGACAACGTGCACCAGACGAGCACCCCCCCCCCCAGTGCGGCATTTTTCCATTTCCCCGCACCCGCTGCCCTGCGGCCTCTCAGTGACAGACGAACGCAGCGGTGCCGTGCTCAGGAGGAGCCAGATTAAGATGACTACACACCAATTTCAAGCAGCGTCCCTTGCAAAGCTCTGGGCCGCATTGGTACCCAAGCCCCAGAGGCAAGGGCCGAGTACAAGACCCCAGTTTTAATCGGTCAGCCTTGTACACCTACACTGTTCCCACACCATCCATTTGGAAAGGCCAAGTTTGGACCCCTTTTAAAAGATCACCACCAACGTCCTGCAGCAGCAGATTAAAGGACCAGATGAGGTCGAAACCCATACTTGCAACACCACTATACCAATGGAGTGTCATTAATTCTCAGTCTGGTTGCCTGTGTGGGGGGTGTGGGTATAAAAGCTAATCCACTTAAAGAAAATAAAACACCTTCTATAGTTAAACAAAGACAATTAAAAATCGCAAACCCAACAGCTCAATATTAGTGGGCAGGTTAGGATAGTCCCACCTTAAAAGTGGCTGGTCAGGTACGACTTGCCACTGGGCAAGTAAGCTTGGTAGCCAAGTTTGTTGGGTACCGTGGCACCAATTTCAGCCACCAAGACGCTTGGGCAGGGTGGCTGCCACTTCAGCACCAGGGCGATGCAGGCACTGTTGTAAAACGCACACCCATTTACCATTGCTGCCACGGGGCTGTAGGGCCACGTGTTCGGGACAAGACAAAAAAACAAATGAGGGTTTCGCAGTGCGCTCGGAAACAATGGCTTCTCTTCGTCCCCCACAACGGTTCCGTGGCCACAAAGGGAAAAGCTGCAAATCTGAAATTTAAACCCCCGCCCCCAAAAAAAGTCCCGGGAAATAACACAGTAGATAGTTTCCGCACCCTGCAAAAAAAAGAGAAAAAGACACGGCCGACCAACTTTGCAGACAGGATTTTTCTGTGTTTTATTATTTCAGTCCTTTAGTGTTATCTGGTTGACAGCTGCCCTACGGTAGCCTATAAAGGAACACACTTTTAACCGATCAAATCTCACAAAATGGCCCACGTGTACACGGCATCATGGAAAAGGGACATTTGCCGGGAACGGAACGCGAAGTCAGCAGGTATCATCGGTCGGAAAACTTGGCTCACGCGCACCCCAGCGGCAGCTGCTTGAAGTACTTTTTAAGGCTATGCCCACTCGTTATACTATCTGGAGGTACAGAGGTAAATTATAGGGGGGGGGGGGGGGGAGGGGGAGAGGGGGAAATCCATTCATTTACACTACGCAGAGCCCGTGTTTCCCGCGGACCCCCCCGGCTTCCGTTACTGTTCGTCCTCGCCAAAGACGTCATTCTGTTTGCGCTTCATGTTCTCGAAGTCGAAACCCGTGCCGGTCATGCGCTTGTAGATGTCCTTGATATCGTTGCACGTCGTCTCGAAGTGTGTGGTGGCGTCGTAAGACCGAGAGATGAAGACCTGGGAGAGAGAGAGAGAGGTTTAAAATGCGGACGGGCTCACGACCTGGAAAGGGTCCGAGATTGATAGATTTTCGTTAACCAAAAAGGTATTAAGGGATATGAGGCTAAGGCGGGTATGTGGAGTTAGGTCACAGATCAGCCATGATCTCATCGAACGGCGGAACAGGCTCGAGGGGCTGAATGGCCTCCTCCCGCTATGTTCCCACGTTCGCAAACCGCGCGCAGCTCTTTTCCCGAATGAAGCAGCAACACGCGCGGCGGAAAAAAGAAAAGGACTTGCGTTTCTACAGCACCTTTGACGACCTCAGGCCGCCCCAAAGTGCTTCACAGCCAATTAAACACTTTTTGAGGTGTTGCAACGCAGGGAGAGGCAGCAGCCAATTTGCGCACAGCAAGCTCCCACAAGCAGCAATGTGATAATGGCCAGATCATCTTGTTTTTAGTGATGTTGGTTGAGGGATAAATATCGGCCCCAGGACACCGGGGAGAACTCCCCCCACTCTTCTTCCAATAGCGGCCGTGGGATCTTTTATGTCCACCTGAGGGGGCAGACGGGGGCCTCGGTTTAACCTCTCATCCGAAAGACGACACCTCCGACAGTGCAGCGCTCCCTCAGCACTGGCACGGGGGGAGTGTCAGGCCTGGATTATGGGGGGCTCGAACCCACGACCTTCTGACTCAGAGCCTCGGCAACGAAGTCAGCTGACGTCACCTGGAACGGAGGCGCTGCTCCAGAGTTATATCAAACAAAGAGGGAGGGGGGTGTGGGGAAATGAGAGGGGGACCACGAGGAAGTTCACGAACATCCCAAAGCACTTCAGAACCACTGAATTAGTTCTGAAGTGCAGTCGCCATTACATGGGAAAACAAAGCTTAATAAGCACACAGCAACATCCCACAGAGTTGAGACGAGTTAATCTGTTTCATCAAAAATAAAAGTGTTCTGCGTTAGTTTCAAAGTTGCTTGTACTGTATATTCGTACGTATTGTAGCAACAGTGGAAATATCAGTAGGCATGTTGGCACACATATAAAACTATAGAGTCAGGATACACTTTTTACTTCCGGCATTCAGTTGTCCGCTGTGTGTGCAGCTGAACTATACAGGCGAGGAAAGTCTCGTGTTTCCACTCCTGGTTTGTGCTGAATTTACTGATAAGGGTTAGTGTCACTTCTTGGTTTTAATTCCCTGAATGTGCCAGGTTAGCTGATCCAAGATGCTGGCCAGGGGGTGCTAGAAAGAAGTTCTCATCCAAAACTCTGCTGCCCATATCCTAACTCGCGCCAAGTCCCGTTCACCCATCACCCCACTGTGCTCGCTGACCTACACTGGCTCCCGGTCTGGCAACGCCTCAATTTTAAAATTCTCATCCTCGTGTTCAAATCCGTCCATGGCCTTCCTTGCCCCCTCCCAGCTCTGTAACTTCCTCCAGCCCTACGACCCTCCCAGATCTCTGCGCTCCTCCAATCCTGGCCTCTTGCGCATCCCCGATTTCCATCGCTCCACCATTGGCGGCCGTGCCTTCAGCCACCTAGGCCCCAAGCTCTGGAATTCCCTCCCTAAACCCCTCTCTCCTCCTTTAAGACGCTCCTTAAAACCTACCTCTTTGACCAAGCTTTTGCTCACCTGTCCTAATATCTCCTTACGTGGCTCGGTGTCAAATTTTGTTTGATTTGCGTTCCGCTCCAGTGAAGCGCCTTGGGGACGTTTTACTACAGTAAAAGGTGCTATATAAATGCAATTCTTGTTGCAAATGCAAGTGCCTTCTGTTAGACTAGTGCAGGTGTCAGGCGAGGACAAGAGCAAGTTTTGGTCACCCTCCGCGATCGGGCAGCAAGCCAAGACGGGATTTGGGTGCTGCCACTGGCCACAGCGCCCCTGGGCTAAAAAGAGAGAGAGGGCACAATATAAATAATCAGCCAGGGTTCTTGTACCTGGCTGCCATCCAGGAATTCCTACTGGAAAATGCAAATACGGGCACCGAGCGAGGAAGCATCGGACTCAAGTGTAATACCCGCTCCTCAACCACAAGCAGCCAGACGACAACCAGCGTCTAGGCTCACACACGTCAAGAGCCATTCAGGAGAGGGCAGCCAACACCAGTGATCCAGAGACTTCAGGAGAAAATAGGGGGGAAAGCAAAAGGTAAAGGGATTTTTTTTTTTTTAAAAAGGCAGACTCTTTTCCCAGATCTACATGGAACAGGCTCTGTGCGACTCTGCAGTTTTAGCATCAGCCTCTGGCACTGGTACTGGCACAGACCACCTGCACCATCGTGTGGCCAAACAGGAATACTGCAGCAGCACACTGTGTGTCTGGACATACAAGGAGAAATTTTGCAAAGCTGCACTCCTGAATAGGGAGAGAAAATATTACAATTTTTTTTAAAAATCAACATTGAACTGCAGTCAAGTGCTGGACAACTCATTTACACCAGGAGGATTGTGTCTTGCAATCCAGAAATCTCCACTTGCCCCTCTCCCAGTAATAATTACTCTGCGTTCCGTCCATTACCCAGGAGGGCATCTTTGGAGTCGAGGTGAAGCCCAGGGAGAGAGTTTGCATTCCATATCAGGCAAACATAAACTCTACGTGTAGTTTTCCCAATAGCTTGGTTTGGAGATTCTTACAACACAGTGATGGGTTTCCACAAGTGTGAAGACGCTCACTTGGCCGAGAGGAAATACACAACACATTGCATACGCTAAGCACAAAAAGGCCGACACTCTCACTCCAGTGCAGTACTGAGGGAGTGCTGCACTGTCGGAGGCGCCGTCTTTCGGATGAGACGTTAAACCAAGGCCCCGTCTGCCCTCTCGGGTGGGAAAAGATCCCACGGCCACTATCTGAAGAAGAGCAGAGGGGAGCTCTCCGTGGTGTCCTGGGGCCGATATTTATCCCCCAACCAACAGATTAACTGGTCATTTATCTCACTGCTGTTTTGTGGGATCTTGCTGTGGGCAAATTGGCCGCTGCATTCCTACATTACAACAGCGACCACACTTCAAAAAGTACTTAATCGGCTGTAAAGCACTTTGGAACATCCTGAGGTTCATGAAAGACGCTGTAGAAATGCAAGTCTTTTAAAGCAAAGGGGTCCTCACCAGCATTTTGTCAAGAGTCACAACTCTGAACAATAACTTGTTCAAGCAGTATTCTCCCAGACTTAGCATTACAAAACTGCATCTGCCTATTTTTTTAAAAAAAACGTCAATCTTTGGCTCAGTTAATAGTTCTTTTGCTTCTAGGTTAGAAGGTTCTGGAGCTGATAATCTAGATTGACACTGCCAGTGCAGTACTGAGGGAGTGCTGCACCATCGGAGGTGCCGTCTTTCAGAGGAGATGTTAAACCAAGGTCGATGTTAAAGTTTTGACGGCACTATTTGAAGAGGAGCAGACAGAGTACCCCTGATGTCCTGGGCCAACTTTCCACCCTCAAAACACCACCAACAAAAAGAGATTAACTGGTCATGGCGTTTGTGGCATCTTGCTGTGTGCAAAATGGCTGCCACATCTCCCTACACAACAATTAGCCCAAATCAAACGCGATTCCCTGTACGTTCACGAGAGACGCTGCAGAAATGCAAGTCTTGGTTTGCTCCGTCACCCTTCCCCTCGTGTCTCACACACATGCACGTGTTGAGGGGCACGGGTGAAGGAGAGATGGGCCGTATTGCAGGTGCCACTGCTGTCGACCTTCTCACCTGGCTCTCTGTTCCGTCTTCGATTGGCTCGTACAGGTCGCTAATAGCAACAAACCTGGGGAACAGACAAAAAAAAAAGCAAAGATTGGCACAAACATTACAACATCTTTCGTGGGCAGGCCCATGAGACACACAATTTCCGCACAAGTTCAAAGGAGCATTCCGGCATCTCCTCAGGTCACACCGTCAATTACCTAAAAGGTTCGAACGGAACATTCCACCACAGTGTACTCTCGCACGGGTGCGTTCCTAAATTCTAGTCGTGGACCCAAACCCCATCGTGAAGGACACCGCCAAGAGGGACGACGACACAAACCAATACTTTAACGACTCTGCGGTGCCATGCTCGGGTTTTAGAAGCACGCGGACTGCAGGAGTAATGGAGGACTGAGGGAGGGGAGCAGTTTGGAGGCCCCTGGGAAGGAAGGAGTTAAGAGCAGGAGATTCCGACACAGGAAGGGGGGGGGGGGGGGGGGAGATAAAAAGAGTGCAGCACGACCTGGACCGAATACGATGCTACTCTGCATTCAAGTGTGAAGTACCGCACTCACGAGTCCTTTATTAAAACTCTGCTCTCGGACATAGAAATGGAAGAGGGAAACAGGAGACATTTTTTAAAAAAAGTTTCTCCTTACTTTTGGTCGATGGGCTCCAGAAGCTCGAGTGCAGGCTCGATCTCTTTCTCAGGCTCGCCTGTTTCTACCGTAGTACTCACGATGGCGATGTACTTGCCCTGGGCCGCCACATTGTGCGCGTAGGAGATCAGGCAGACATATATATCTGGAGAGCGCGGGAAGAGATTGATTGTTAGAGTGGTTACTGTGCGATGGAGCAACGAGACTGTGTCACAAGCTTGCCTTCCCCCTCCCCTCTTGCTAGAGTCAACTTTCCACGGGGTGCGTCTGCCCTCTGGTGCCTCAACAACAACTTGCATTTATATAGCGCCTTTTAACATAGAAAAAGACGTCCCAAAGTGCCTCACAGGACAAAAATGGACGCCGAGCCAAAGGAGATATTAGAGCGGGAGACTTGAAGCTTGGTCAAAGAGGTGGGTTTTACGGAGGATCTTAAAGGAGCAGAAGGAGGCGGAGAGGTTTAGAGAGAGGGAATTCCAGAGCGTGGGGCCTTGACGGCTGAAGGCAATGGCGGGCGAAGGGGATGCAGGAGGCCAACGTCAGAGGAACGGAGAGTTTGGGTGGGAGTGCAAGGTTTACAGGGCTAGAGGAGCTTACAGAGATAGGGAGGGGCAAGACCATGAGGGGTTTAAACACAAAGAAGAGCATTTTAAATTTGAAGTGTTGGGGGACCAGGAGCCAATGTAAGACAGCACGGTCTGAGATAGCATACGGGCAGCAAAGGTTTGGATGAGGTCCGGAGGGTGGAGAATGGGAGGCCAGGAGAGCACTGGAATAGCAGAGTTGTCCAAATGGCAATTCTTCACACATGACCCTGGTTGGAGGGGGGGGGGGGGGGGTGAGGCTATCTGACCAATGGGCATAAGACAACTGACAGTGGATATGACAGCTTCACTCATCCTAACACCACATCCCAGCAGGGGTCACTGCACAGAAATAGGAGGGGAGGGGGGAATTCTCCCCTCCCCCCTCCCTTCCCTAGCCCAGGAGCGCTGCCAAATTGTGATCGTCTTACTGCTGCACGAGTATTGACCACCTAACTCCGCAGGCTAAGCATAGAACCGTAGGTCTGGATGCTGCATTTACCCACTTAGTTATCAGGGAAGCTTAGTTTCTATTCTTCAAGCCCCTCTTCAGATCTGCAGCTTGCCTGCTCTCCAGCAAGTGGGACACATCTAGGACCTCAGGCAACAACCCTCCGAACAGGCACTGCAGAAATCCAAGGGCAGGGAATTTATCCCCTGGTTCTCCCCCCTTGGCATATGACCCCAGTGGCCCATCAGAGAGCTGGAATTCACTCGTGTGGGAATTCACAAGGATGGATTAAGAACCTAAGAAATAGGAGCAGGAGTAGGCCACACGGCCCCTCGAGCCTGCTCCGCCATTCAATCAGATCATGGCCGATCTTCCACCTCAACTCCACTTTGCCGCCCGATCCCCATATCCCTCGATTCCCCTAGAGTCTAAAAATCTATCGGTCTCAGCCTTAAATATAGTCAACGGCTGAGCATCCACAGCCCTCTGGGGTAGAGAATTTTGAAGATTATAAGATTGGAACACAGGAACAGGAGGAGGCCGTTCAGCCCCCTTTGAGCCCGTTCCGCCATTCAGTTAGATCATGGCTGATCTGTATCTTAACTCCATCTACCCGTCTTGGTTCCATAACCCTTACCTAACATAAAATCTATCGATCTCAGTTTTAAAATTTTCAGTTAACCCCCAGCATCAACAGCTTTCTGTGGGGAAAAAGTTCCAGATTTCCACTCCCCTTTGTGTGAAGAAGTGCTTCCTGACATCACCCCTGAACGGCCTAGCTCTAATTTTAAGGTTATGCCCCCCTTGTTCTGGACTCCCCCCACCAGAGGAAATAGTTTCTCTCTATCTACTCTATCAAATCCTATAATCATCTTAAACACCTCAATTAGATTACTCGTTAATCTTCTATATTTAAGGGAATACAAGCCTAGTACATGCAACCTGTCCTCATAGCAGAAAGAATCCTGGGCTTTATTAACAGAGGCATAGAGTACAAAAGCAAGGAAGTTATGCTAAACCTTTATAAAACACTGGTTAGGCCTCAGCTGGAGTGTTGTGTTCAATTCTGGGCACCGCACTTTAGGAAGGATGTCAAGGCCTTAGAGAGGGTGCGGAGGAGATTTACTAGAATGGTTCCAGGGATGAGGGACCTCAGTTATGTGGAGAGACTGGAGAAACTGGGATTGTTCTCCTCAGGGCAGAGAAGGTTAAGGGGAGATTTAATAGAGGTGTTCAAAATTATGAGAGGTTTTGATCGAGTAAATAAGGAGAAACTGTTTCCAGTGGCAGGAGGGTCGGTAACCAGAGGACACAGATTTAAGGTAACTGGTAAAAAGAGCCAGAGGAGACATGAGGAAACATTTTATTTTACGCAGCGAGTTGTTCTGATCTGGAATGCGCTGCCTGAAAGGGCGGTGGAAGCAGATTCAATAATAACTTTCAAAACGGAATTGGATAAATACTTGAAGGGGAAAACATTTCACAGGGCCATGGGGGGAAAGAAAAGCACAGCGGGGAGTGGGACTAATCGAAGAGCTCTTTCAAAGAGCCGGCACAGGCACGATGGGCCGAATGGGCAGTGGCTCGGACCCCCACCTGACTTCCTGTTGACCTGGTTCTGTGGGATGATGATCTGACAAGAGTTGGCGTCGTTGGTGTTCCTGATCGGGTGGCTCAGGATGCAGATGACCCTGATCACCTGGCCCGCTCTCTGCACGCGTTCCGCCACGTAGCTGGGATCGCAGATCAGCTGCTTGCAGCGAGCCACCTGGGAACAGAACAAAAGGACAAAAAAATTGCCACCATTTAGAAGAAACTTTCACATTTCAAAATAAAAAAATATCCTTTTACCCTTCGCAGTCGATCCACCCAAGTAGGAACATGAAATATTTCCTTTGTTGAAACACAAGACCTCATCTGGGCTAGCCACTCACCATCTGGTTTTCTCCTCCTTTCCCAAAGGGTGGGATATAACGCCACAGGCAGCCACTCCTCTGGTACCCCACCCAGGCGAGCCCAGGCAACGGACAACGAACACCTATTAGACCCAAACCCAAAGCCATGCTCATCCATAGAATCATAGAAAATTTACAGCACAGAAGGAGGCCATCCGGCCCATCGTGTCCGTGCCGGCCGAAAATGAGCCACCCAGCCTAATCCCACTTTTTCCAGCACTTGGTCCGTGGCCTTGTAGGTCACGGCACTTCAGGTGCACATCCAGGTGCTTTTTAAATGAGTTGAGGGTTTCTGCCTCGACATAGGAACAGGAGGAGGCCATTCAGCCCCTCGAGCCTGTTCTGCCATTCAACGAGATCACAGCTGATCTGCGTCCTAACTCCATCCACCCGCCTTGGCTCCACATCCCTTAATACCCTCGGCTGGTAAAAATCTATCAATCTCAGATTTAAAATTATTAATCGAGTGAACAACTTTCTGCGGGAGAGAGTTCCACACTTCTACCACCCTTTGCGTGAAGAAGTGTTTCCTGACTTCTCTCCTGAATGGCCAAGGCTGATTTTAAGGTTATGTCCCCCTGGTCCTAGACTCCCTCACCAGTGGGGAAAAAAAGTTTCTCTCTATCTACCCTATCAATTCTTTTCAAAATCCTAAAAACCTCAATCAAATCACCCCTTAACTTTATATATTTCTAGCCTAGTTTATGTAATCTCGCCTCCTAATCTAACCCTTGGAGCCCTGGTAACATTCTGGTGAATCTGCGCTGCACTCCTTCCAAGGCCAATATATCCACGTTCAGCAGGGGCCAACTGAATAGCGAGAAGGAGCAGGATCCCACGGACATTTACAGCACAAAAAGGCTATTTGGCTCATCTTGTGTGTGCTCGATCTTTGCTAGAGAAACTCAAAATTAATGGCCCTGCACTCTTCCCCCTAGCCCTGCATCTATTGAACTTTTTGGCATACAAGGTGACTTTGGACCTATGGTTCCCAAAACTCTCCACCACAGAAGTTTCTCCCCATGTCATGTCTGGGTCTGTTGTAGACTAATTGAGGAAGATTAAATCACTAGGATTGGTCAACAACTCCATTATCATTGCATCGCCCGACTACCAGCGTGGTGGAAGGCGAACCAGATGGATCTCGGTCTTTTTCCGTCTAGCAATCCAATGTCCTATGAACCATAGACGCTGACTGCACAGGAGGTGGCCACTCAGCCCTCTGGGTCTGTGCTGGCGCAATCCAAAAACCTAGCCTGATTTCTCCCCCTCCCTTCTCAGGAATCCAACAGCGTCGCCTCTGCGCCAACCCTGGCTAAGATCAGCCAACCCAGCAGAGACCAGGGATCGAATTGCGCACCTTCCCAGTCTTTAGTGCTACAGCGCACAGTGCATTTACCCATTCCGTTATCAGACGAGCTTCACTTAAAAAAAAGAGGAAGCTAGACAGTCAAGCAGAACACAGAGGCCATATATTCATATGCAAAAGAGTTCAGTTCGAAAAGTGTGCAAACCAGCCTCTTTCCCCTGCACCATACCCCCCAAATTCCCAAAGCACCTACTCGGTCACTTCCTTGCCAGCTGAACAGATATGGTTCCACAATTGTGTGGTGAGCTTAAGACCATAAGAGATAGGAGCAGGAGTGGGCCATTCTGCCCCTTGAGCCTGCTCCACCATTTAATGAGATCACGGCTGATCTGATTTTTACCTCAACTCCACTTTCCCACCCTTTCCCCATATCCTTTGACTCCCTCGCTGATCAAAAATTTGTCTAACTCAGTCTTGAATGTATTCGATGACTCAGCCTCCACAGCTTTTTGGGGTAAAGAATTCCAAAGGTTCACGACCCTCTGGGAGAAGAAATTCCTCCTCATTTCCGTCTTAAACGGGTGACCCCTTATTCTGAGACTGTGCCCCCTAGTTTCAGATTCCCCCATGAGGGGTAACATCCTCTCAGCATCTACCCTATCGAATCCCCTCAGAATCTTGTATGTTTCAACAAGATCTCCTCTCATTCTTCTAAACTCCATTGAGTATAGACCCAACCTGTTCAATCTTTCCTCACAAAACAACCCAGAAGCATCCTAATGAACCTTCTCTGAACTGCCTCCAATGCAAGTATGTCCTTCCTTAAATAAGGGCACCAGAACTGTACGCAGTACTCCAGGTGTGGTCCCTCTATCCCTTTGCAGACAACTCGCACAGACCAGGGAGAAGCAAGGTACTCCAGTATGTCCCAGCCAGGATGGTGGTTAAGGACGCTACTGTTGCCCTCCGTGCCCATGCATTAGGATTGGGAGGGGGAGGTTTAAAATCAGCCACGGCACCAGCTCCTGATCCATTATCTCCTGTTGTGCAAGGACAGGATCTGCCTCCCGCAGTCGAACAGCTTGCTTGCCGACACTCCACCTGGCCGTTCCAGTGAGTTACCGGGGCCGACAGCGTTCAACACCCCAACCCACCCAAACGTGGCACTGGAAAACAGTCTGCTTCAGTAGAGAAGGATTGGCCCAATGCATCGTTTAAACAGTTTAACAGCGAACAGCAGAAATTATACCTCTCCCTCAGACCTCACGCCGACCACTCGCCCGTTCTCAAGGACCAGCTCCTCCACCGGTTTATTTAACATATAAGTACCTCCGTAGATCGCACTCAGCCTACGATGAAGAAAAGACAAGAGTTAGGAGCAGAGAATCACGCCACGGTAATGTCACAGGGATCAGCGCGTGGGGCGGAAGGAGGAGAAGGAATTAAACCACAAACAATGATAACCGAGGGACCAACTTATCATATCACAGAATCATACTACATAGGAGGAGGCCATTCAGCCCATCGTTTTAGTCCCACTCCCCTCTGCTCTTTACCCACAGTCCTTTTCAAGTCTACATCCAATTCCCTTTTGAAAGTTACTATTGAATCTGCTTCCACCGCCCTTTCAGGCAGCGAATTCCAGATCATAACAACTCACTGCGTTAAAAAAAAATTCTCCTCATCTCAGCCCTGGCCTTTTATCTGAAATCTGTGTCCTCTGGTTACCGACCCTCCTGCCAGTGGAAACAGTTTCTCCTTATTTACTCTATCAAAACCCCTTCATGATTTTGAACGCCTCTATTAAATCTCCCCTTAACCTTCTCTGCTCTAAGGAGAACAACCCCAGCTTCTCCAGTCTCTCCACATCACTGGAGTCCCTCATCCCTGTTCCTGTGAGAAACTTTAATATTAATTATTAAATTCAGTCTGTAAATGAGTTAATTATGCTCACTCCTATTCCTAATATCTCTCGGTCTGATCCAGCTGTCAACTTTTTTTTATTATTCGTTCATGGGGATGTGGGCGTCACTGACAAGGCCGGCATTAATTGCCCATCCCTAATTGCCCTTGAGAAGATGGTGGTGAGCCGCCTTCTTGAACCGCTGCAGTCCGTGTGGTGACGGTTCTCCCACAGTGCTGTTAGGGAGGGAGTTCCAGGATTTTGATCCAGCAACAATGAAGGAACAGCGATATATTTCCAAGTCGGGATGGTGTGTGACTTGGAGGGGAACATGCAGGTGGTGTTGTTCCGATGTGCCTGCTGCCTTCGTCCTTCTAGGTGGTAGAGGTCGCGGGTTTGGGAGGTGCTGTCGAAGAAGCCTTGGCGAGTTGCTGCAGTGCATCCTGTGGATGGTACACACTGCAGCCATGGTGCGCCGGTGGCGAAGGGAGTGAATGTTTAGGATGGTGGATGGGGTGCCAATCAAGTGGGCTGCTTTGTCCTGGATGGTATCGAGCTTCTTGAGTGTTGTTGGAGCTGCACTCATCCAGGCAAGTGGAGAGTATTCCATCACACTCCTGACTTGTGCCTTGTAGATGGTGGAAAGGCTTTGGGGAGTCAGGAGGTGAGTCACTCGCCGCAGAATACCCAGCCTCTGACCTGCTCTTGTAGCCACAGTATTTATATGGCTGGTCCAGTGAAGTTTCTGGTCAGTGGTGACCCCCAGGGTGTTGATGGTGGGGGATTCGGCGATGGTAATGCCGAATGTCAAAAGAAACCTGCAGGAAATCACTGACATTCTCTCACATGAAGAGGTGATCCAGAAACCCTCTGACAGAGTGTAAGCACACAGCAGAACGAAAATGCCCTGAATGTGTGTTTGGCTATTTTGGAGACCACAGCAATGCCATGAAACTCCTCAGAGGCACATAAATAACACGCACCAAAAATGAAAATATTAGATTTAATTATTCATGATGCTACTCAAAGTAGCCCACTTGTCGACAACAGCAACAAGTAAAACATCCCAGGGTGCTTCAAAGGAGCGTAAATCATGGACAAAATTTGACACCAAGCCACATAAGGAGATATTAGGACAGGTGACCAAAAGCTTGGTCAAAGAGGGAGGTTTTAAGAAGCGCCTTAAAAGGAGAGGCAGAGGGGTTTAGGGAAGGAATTCCAGAGCTTTGGGGCCTAGACAGCTGAAGGCACGGCCGCCAACGGCGGAGCGATGAAAAACACGCAAGAGGCCAGAATTGGAGGAGCGCAGAGATCTCGGAGGGTTGTAGGGCTGGAGGAGGTTACAGAGACTGGGGGCGAGGGCCACAGAGGGATTTTCAAGTTCACAGATGGAGAGGTAAGTTTCCTCCCTCTTATAATGTATCCTTTACCTGGCAAACCCCTGCGGCAGCTCCCCGAGTCCGTAGAGGGGATAGAGGTACGGGCTCTTCCCATACCGTGCCAGTGACTCACTGTACAGCTTGATGCGATTGACTGTTTCCAGGCATGGCTGGTCGAGATACCTGTCGAACACAAAACGCATTAAAAAGATCGGATCGGAGAAAGAAGTCCAGTACGATTATCCTCCGCTCCGCCTCCCTCTCTCGCCTCTAACCTTCCGCGGTTTCCAACCGTTCCTTCCCTCTGTTTCACCCACTGCACTCCTATCCCGCACTAACTCGTCGCCCCTGTCCTCACTGGCTCCCCACCTCTCAAACGCACGGACTCTGAAATCCTCGCCCAGGTCTACAATTCACACGGAGTCTACAGCACAGAAACAGGCCATTCGGCCCAACTCGTCAGTACTGGTGTTTATGCTCCACACGAGCCTCCTCATCTCACCCTATCAGCATATCCTTCTATTCCTTTCTCCCTCATTGGATTTAAGGGGAAGCTCATCGATTCTATTCGCCTCGACCACTCCCTATGGGAGCGAGTTCAACATTCTCACCGCTCTCTGGGTAAAGAAGTTTCTCCTAAATTCCCGATTGGATTTATCAGTTATTACGGCCTTATATTGATGGCCCTCCAGTTCCGGTCTCCCCCACAAGTGGAAACATCTTCTCCACGTCAACCCTATCGAACCCCTTCATAATTTTTTAAGACCTTGATCAGGTCACCTCCCGGTCTTCTCTGGAGAAGAGAGCCCCAGCCTGTTCAGTCTTTCGGTGGCCTTGCTCCACTCTTACCCCTGCAAACCCCCACCTCCCCTCTTTCAATGGTGGTATACCCTGCGTCTCCTCCACTCTACCGACAGTGGGGCCTTCCCCTGGCTTGCTCCCACATTCTGGAATTCTTTGCCTGAACCCCTTTACGTTTCTCTCCCTCTCTCCATCCTCAAAAGCCTGTTCAAATCCTACACCTTCAGCCACCTCCCAACTTCCTTCTAAAACTCTCTCCTCCCCAACGCTGGGGGTCAATCGAATTTGAAGACTGAAATCACCAGATTTTTTTTATTAGGTGACGGTGTCAAGGGATATGGGTGAACGGATTTGAGGTGCAGATCAACCATGATCTAACTGAACGGCGGAACAGGCTCGAGGGGCTGAATGGCCTCCTCCGGTTCCCACATCCCCGAAGGTGCCAGGTCTGGCTGGGCTACAAGTTCCATGGGGATCTGCCGCCCCTCCGGCAGCTTGCCAGGAGTTGCCATTCTTCACCCACAAGCCAAGCCTGACCCTATCCTAACCCAGTGTCCATGGAAACTGCCCTTTCCAACAGGGGCTGGCTGGATAATGATCAAGAGGGGGAATGCTTGCTGACCTTTCCCAGTACCGAGGCACACTATAACATCCTTTACTCTGCTCCTCTAGCTGACACCACAGGCAAAACTATTTGTAAAATTGGTTGAAATCCATGGGAAGGGTCGTTCACCCAATCGTGCAGTTTGGTCCCCATTGGGTACAGGAGGAGGCCATTCAGCCCCTCGGGCCTGTTACACAGGTACAGGAGGAGGCTTCTCAGCCCCTCGAACCTGTTCCACCATTCAGAGATTGTGGCTGATCTGTATCTTAACTCCATTTACCTGCCTTGGTTCCGTAACCCTCAATACCCTGGCCTAACAAAAATCTATCAATCTCAGTTTTGAAATTTTCAATTGACCCCCAGCCTCAACAGCTTTTTGGGGGGGGGGGGGGTGAGTTCCAGATTTCCACTCCCCTTTGTGTGAGGAAGTGCTTCCTGACATCACCCCTGAACGGCCTGGCTCTAATTTTAAGGTTACCCCCCCTTGTTCTGGACTCCCCCCACCAGAGGAAATAGTTTCTCTCTCTCTACCCTATCAAATCCTTTAATCTCTTAAACCCCTCGATTAGATCACCCCTTAATCTTCTACACTTGAGGGAATACAAGCCTAGTCTATGCAACTTGTCCTCGTAATTTAACCCTTTTAGCCCCGGTATCGTTCTGGTGAATCTGCGCTGCATCCCCTCCAAGGCTAATATCCCCTTCCTGAGGTGCGGTGCCCAGAACTGAACGCAGTGTCTCCAGATGGGGTCTAACCAGAGCTCTGTACATAACTTCCACCCCCTTTGAATTCCAGCCCAATGGGTAACAAGCTGCTCTAGCCCGCCCTAATGACCTGCTCACTTTAAAAATAAAAATCACATTGACAACATACTCATCTGTTCTGTAGAGAGCCAGTGCGTGACCAGTGAAGTCGATCACATCCTGCCCCAGGTCAAATTTCTTATAGACGTCCCTCATCGTCGTGGCGACGGGATCCACGCCCTGAAAGGTCTTGGGATCGTTCTCGTCAAAGGCAGCGACAAACACCAAGAACTTGCGGAAGCGGCGTTTCTCAAACATGCCCATCAGATCTGGGAGAAAAGAAACGTCAGGCACGAGGGGGAAGAGAAAACAACTTGTATTTAACCGGGGCCTTTATTGTAGAAAAACCTCCCTAGCTGCTTCATAGAAGCATAACCACAGAGAGAGACAGACACACACACACCCACCACGCATAGAGAGAGACAGACACACACACACACCACGCATAGAGAGAGACAGACACACACACACACCACGCATAGAGAGAGACAGACACACACACACACCACGCATAGAGAGAGACAGACACACACACACACCACGCATAGAGAGACAGACACACACACACACACCACGCATAGAGAGACAGACAAACACACACACCACGCATAGAGAGACAGACACACACACACACCACGCATAGAGACAGACACACACACACACCACGCATAGAGACAGACAGACACACACACCACGCATAGAGACAGACAGACACACACACCACGCATAGAGAGAGACAGACACACACACCACGCATAGAGAGAGACAGACACACACACCACGCATAGAGAGACAGACACACACACACACCACGCATAGAGACAGACAGACACACACACCACGCATAGAGAGAGACAGACACACACACCACGCATAGAGAGACAGACACACACACACACCACGCATAGAGAGACAGACACACACACACACCACGCATAGAGAGACAGACACACACACCACGCATAGAGAGAGACAGACACACACACCACGCATAGAGAGAGACACACACACCACGCATAGACAGACACACACACACACCACGCATAGAGAGACAGACACACACACACAACGCATAGAGACACACACACACACACACAACGCATAGAGAGACAGACACACACACACACAACGCATAGAGAGACAGACACACACACACACAACGCATAGAGAGACAGACACACACACACAACGCATAGAGACACACACACACACACACAACGCATAGAGAGACAGACACACACACACACAACGCATAGAGAGACAGACACACACACACAACGCATAGAGACACACACACACACACACAACGCATAGAGAGACAGACACACACACACACCACGCATAGAGAGACAGACACACACACAACGCACAGACACACACACACACAACGCATAGAGACAGACACACACACACACAACGCATAGAGACAGACACACACACACACAACGCATAGAGACAGACACACACACACACACACACACAACGCATAGAGACAGACACACACACAACGCATAGAGACAGACACACACACAACGCATAGAGACACACACACAACGCATAGAGACAGACACACACACACACAACGCATAGAGACAGACACACACACAACGCATAGAGACACACACACAACGCATAGAGACACACACACAACGCATAGAGACAGACACACAACGCATAGAGACAGACACACAACGCACAGACACACACACACACACAACGCACAGACACACACACACAACGCATAGAGACAGACACACACACAACGCATAGAGACAGACACACACACACACAACGCATAGAGACAGACACACACACACACAACGCATAGAGACAGACACACACACACACAACGCATAGAGACAGACACACACACACACAACGCATAGAGACAGACACACACACAACGCATAGAGACAGACACACACACAACGCATAGAGACAGACACACACACAACGCATAGAGACAGACACACACACAACGCATAGAGACAGACACACACACAACGCATAGAGACAGACACACACACAACGCATAGAGACAGACACACACACAACGCATAGAGACAGACACACACACAACGCATAGAGACAGACACACACACAACGCATAGAGACAGACACACACACAACGCATAGAGACAGACACACATACACACCACGCATAGAGACAGACACACATACACACAAACGCATAGAGACAGACACACATACACACAACGCATAGAGACAGACACACACAACGCATAGAGACAGACACACACAACGCATAGAGACAGACACACACAACGCATAGAGACAGACACACACAACGCATAGAGACAGACACACACAACGCATAGAGACAGACACACACAACGCATAGAGACAGACACACACAACGCATAGAGACAGACACACACACACAACGCATAGAGACAGACACACACACACAACGCATAGAGACAGACACACACAACGCATAGAGACAGACACACACAACGCATAGAGACAGACACACACAACGCATAGAGACAGACACACACAACGCATAGAGACAGACACACACAACGCATAGAGACAGACACACACAACGCATAGAGACAGACACACACAACGCATAGAGACAGACACACACAACGCATAGAGACAGACACACACAACGCATAGAGACAGACACACACAACGCATAGAGACAGACACACACAACGCATAGAGACAGACACACACAACGCATAGAGACAGACACACACAACGCATAGAGACAGACACACACACACAACGCATAGAGACAGACACACACACACAACGCATAGAGACAGACACACACACACAACGCATAGAGACAGACACACACACAACGCACTAGAGACAGACACACACACACACAACGCACAGAGACAGACACACACACACACAACGCACAGAGACAGACACACACACACACCACGCACAAAGACAGACACACACACACACCACGCACAAAGACAGACACACACACACACCACGCACAAAGACAGACACACACACACCACGCACAAAGACAGACACACACACACACCACGCACAAAGACAGACACACACACACACCACGCACAAAGACAGACACACACACACACCACGCACAAAGACAGACACACACACACACCACGCACAAAGACAGACACACACACACCACGCACAAAGACAGACACACACACACACCACGCACAAAGACAGACACACACACACACCACGCACAAAGACAGACACACACACACACCACGCACAAAGACAGACACACACACACACCACGCACAAAGACAGACACACACACACACCACGCACAAAGACAGACACACACACACACCACGCACAAAGACAGACACACACACACACACCACGCACAAAGACAGACACACACACACACCACGCACAAAGACAGACACACACACACACCACGCACAAAGACAGACACACACACACACACGCACAAAGACAGACACACACACACACCACGCACAAAGACAGACACACACACACACACCACGCACAAAGACAGACACACACACACACACCACGCACAAAGACAGACACACACACACACACCACGCATAAAGACAGACACACACACGGAGCAAAGGAGATACCAGATGGAATAACCCACCGGCTGCGGCAAGCAGTGACCGGGGAAGGAGAAAGGTTAACGAGCGACAGCCCAACACTCACTGGAGGCGAGGGCTTCCGTCTCCGTGGAGGGCACTTTGTAAATCTTCCCGCCTTTGTAAACGAAACTCCCCTCCACAACTTTGAAATCCAGGTATCGCGTGACCTCTGTGTAAAGCAGCATCTTCACCAGCTGACCTGCGGGGCCCGGGAACGAAACAGACTCCGTTGGCAGCGGTAACTCTTATAAAGTCAAGACGACGGCTGGCTCCCTCCCTCCCTCCCTCCCCACAAAATCCGTTTTAACCCAGGCACCCGACCACCCAATAGATTAACGACCAGTCGCCAACTACTCAAGCAACCCGCGCATGGAGGCTGCATCTGTTTTTGTTACAAAAAATGCAAACCTGTGATCGTGGGGGGGGGGGGGGGGGGAAAAGAGGGGAGAGAGAGGCAGGGCACCAGGGGTAGAGAAGCGGGATGCCAGTAAGGGAAGGGGGGGGGCGGGAGGCGGGGAGTGCGACCAGAAGCAAGGACGGCACTATCAGGAAGCGCACACTACACACGAGACTTTCTGAACGTATGTAAACGGAGGGCAGGAAAGGACCAGTTGGTTCATCGTGCCTGCCCAATAGGGCAACATTGCAACTTCTGTACACTATGACCACCCCCCCCCAACAACTCAACGGCCGTGCTACCTCCTGGGGAGAGGCCAACAGTCAGAGGAAAAGACAACCTCAAGCCAATTAGGGGAAAAAAACTCTTTGGAAATTCAGAGGGCCGTAAGAAGAGGGAATGCACCAGTGGCTGCGGCGGCAGAGACTTTCAAAAGGGACCCGGACGAGGATTCCGGGAGAGGACAGAGTTAACAGGATTAGGGCAGAAATCTCCGACTGAAGATTTGCCCAGGTCCAACGGGCCAGGCGGAGCTCCTCCTGCGGTCAATCTCCACGATCCAAGGCCCTCACTTCCCAAGAGGAGGCCAGCTACCAGCTCTGGCCAGGAAATCTCTCGTGCAGCAACACAGGTTAGTGCGGGGCAGCCCAGCCGCTTTGTGAGAGATGCTCCAAACGCTGTCACTGCCAGCGTCAGACCTGTGACAGAGTCACACTGAGCTTCACTGAAAGCCCAGCGACAGCGCTGCTGTCAGTAGATTGTAAACCCCAAACTAATTTAGAAGCTTCTGTTGGAAGAGAGGGGGGTAGGAAAAAAAAAGTTATTAACCTCTCGCTGCCGGCCTTACCGTTAGCCATCAGGAATTTGGGAATCAAATCCACGTTCCAGTCCCTGCCCCGTGCCATGGATTCCGGAGGGGCTTCGGAGATCCCAAACCTCTTGTACAGCTGCGGGAAGACATTAAAAGATGGAGCATTTCGGGGACACGGTACTGCCGCTCACCGCCATTTTTTGAAAATCGAGGGCCACAATCCCAGCTACCGCCTTGCTCAATATCCACCCTCGGCAACGGTGCCCCAGCGAGCAACGGGACGGGGGTCCGCGTCCGCGAACCCCCCCACACGGTGATGGGACGGGGGTCAGTGTCCACGACCCCCCCGCACGGTGATGGGACGGGGGTCAGTGTCCACGACCCCCCCGCACGGTGATGGGACGGGGGTCAGTGTCCACGACCCCCCCGCACGGTGATGGGACGGGGGTCAGTGTCCACGACCCCCCGCACAGTGATGGGACGGGGGTCTGTGTCTGCGATTCCCCCGCACGGCGATGGGACGGGGGTCTGTACAGCTCAGAAGCCAGCAGGAATTCATTTTTTTTTTAAACAAAAAGCAAGAAAACCAAAGGGTGA